>NW_027192199.1:259369-289936 GCF_041956535.1 Calcarisporiella thermophila
CTATTACCGCTCCCTGACTGCACCACCTTCTTCGGAATAACTCTATCTCTCGACTTTTACGTGCCTTTATCAGTTCACCTCCGATAGCCTCCTCGATGTCCATTTTGGCACGGAGGACCAGTTACTAATTAACGTCGGAGCTTGAATATCTTTGGGATAGCTTGATATATGACTCAAATTATGACATTACTAAATTGGGCGTTTGGTATAGTGGTATTACATCTGTTTCGCATACAGAAGGCCCCGGGTTCAATTCCCGGAACGTCCAAAGTTTTTTCAACTATTTCTTGGGTTCTTTTTATTATATTGGATAAAACCATTGGACATAGTTTGACTAACTAGAATGGTGAAATGACGTGCATATATTTTAATAAATCGTAAATACTGGGCATACCCTAAGCAATTGTGGGTGGGGAGCCTTTTTTATAGGGGGGAAATGGTTGAGAATGGCTTTGATGGCAAAAGATTTATTTTCCTATCCCACCCTGTAATGGCATAAATTAACAGTGTTCATTTGTATAGAGTAGTAACTAAAATAAGATAATATACAGTGTAATAATGTACAGTGAGGGCGTGAAGAGGGAGGGGAAGAGGAGGGGAGGGGAGCTAGCGAGTGAGAATTCTGAGCTAATCAAGTTGAACATCATTCTCGTTGAATATCTCTCCAATCAATTGCACAACCTCAAATGAGAAGGCAAGGCGACAGACTGGATGGGTTTTCAAGGCACATGAAATCGCTTTTAGCTGCCGTAGAGCCTCACGGCGCACCTTAAGATTTCGATGGTGGCGGAGGATCATTCGGTGGATACGGCACGCAAACATGACAGATATCAGGGGTGTTGGGAGGCATTCTTTCATCATAGGGAGAGCCAAAGAAATCATACTCGAGGCACGGATGCATTCGACAATGGCAATGGAACGCAGGCTGTGCATCAATGGCGTCTCGAGCCGGGCCGCAGGCAGATTTGAGGACTGAATGTTAAGAAATTGAAACCAAAGGCGTGCCCACGCACCCCACTGCGAGATCCCCAGACAGATGTCCATCTGCGAGGGCGATTTCTGGCGGAAGATATCGCCTTTCGAAAATCCCGGCAAAAATGGCTTGATGCAGGCAACTACTTCGACGACCGACTTGAACAGCTTCTCATCCGGTAGCGAAAGATCGAGATCGGGACGGTTAATGAGGGCCGTATTCCAGACCACCATGCTAATTAGCGATTGCTAAGTATCGGGTGGTTGTTTGAAATTGGAATGAAAGCGGATAAGTGGTTTGCAAGGACATAAACGCCTAGGGTCGAGAAATCCACTTACCAAAGCTTCGTGCACATGCTTATTCTTCTTTTCGTGAGGCAGCTCCCGAGGGATGTAAGCATGGAGGTTGCTGGGCGGAATTATTGTCCGAGTCATCCCCTCGTACAGGACGAAAAAATTCTCGATACAATGCAGCGTCCACCTGTGATAGCACATGGAATCAACCCTCTGCCTAGAGGCGGTTAAGGATCTAAGAGCCCGGCACTCACCAGATTCGCCTTTTGCCCTCCCGCAGGATGGGATTAGTCTCGTTCGCGTTGTCCCAGTCAATACCAAGTAGCCGCGAAATCGTGATTGCGTGTGTAAGATAGGCGTATGCATCCTTGGAATTGGGTGTGTCGCACAAGTGCATGCTCAAATTGAGGAATGTGAGTAGGGTTATCAAGGATGGCTCATCAAACACATCGCGAATTCGCTTCTCAGATTCCTCAAAACATCTTTTTGCGAGTAGCCGCAATTGATCGTCAAATGGCGCCTCCTTATGAAACTGGTGTACATGATGTGCGGCCCACGCAAGCGCAGAATAAAGGAAGGCGTGGTCCAGCTCATCGCGGAGAAAGCTCTCAAGCAGCCCAGCACTGTCGAAATGGTAATACGGGAGCAGACATTTGGGAGAAAGGTAAACCTGAAAGAGCTGGTAGGCTAAAGGGTGGCGCGTCATGGTGGTTTTGTTCCAGAGATCGGGCACAGGTGATCCATCCTTCGGGCGCTCGAGTGAACTGAATCGATCAAAATCGATGCGTTTTATGATTCGAGGTAGACACTCGGAAGGATCGCGGAATTGGCTTGGGGAGAACTGCGAGGTATAGATCAGATAGTCGTGGAGGAGGCCCTGGAGATCGCTGAGGGTGCATAGGTTGATGCGAATGTGCAAACCATCGGCCACGCCATGCTGAGCGACACGGCGTTTGGAGACGGCCTTGTTCAACTCTTCGCTCGTGTCCTCGATGCTGTTGACCAGGTTGGTCACCTCCATCCACAGGAGGAACTTTTTGTTTTTTCTCAAGTCTCTCGCCACTAATGCCCCGCTCATTCTTGTATCAACAAAGTTCTACCCCTTCAGGCATCCTCGAAGCACTATTTAAGATTTCCCGCGGAGGCTGACTCTTCGGGACAAGGTGGATCACCAATGACCGTCCCACCCATGCTGCGGCCTCAGACCTCGCCATTTTTCCGGGGAATTTAGGCTTTCAGGAATCGGGGGACGGAAAACGATCATGCACGCCGGATGCTCGGAAATCTTATTTCAGCCTTTCCTAGACCCAAGTCTGTGGGGAGAAAGCATAATCCGTTCATTAGAAGTAACAAGATAAAGACAGACGGGACTTTTTCAGACAACAAATAAAGAAAAAAGAAAGTGCGAGGAGATGTAATAGGCGGTATAAAAATAAATTCTAAATATAATTTTTAAAAATGTAGTTTCTATGGGTTATTGATGTGGTCACGTCAGGGTGGAGGTGCTATCCTTGCGTCCCAAGCCTGGTGCCTCCTCTTGCCCCCGCTCTCTCTCCCTCTCCCTCGCCGGCCTCCTCTCCGCATGGATGGAGTCGGTTTCATTCTGCCAGCCGGAATAATCGCTGCCGCTCGTTCGTTGCGCATACCCGTTCCCCCCGCCCGTGTTGGCCATGGCGCTCAACGACAGCGCGCTACCCGGAGAGTACATCCAACTCATGCGACCGGACGGGGTTGGAATGACGGGCCTCGAGGTGGGGAAGACGGGGTTGTTCATGGGGTGCCGGGGAGAGTAGTAGGAGGAGGTGCGAGGTCCCATGGTGTAATACACGCCGGCATTTTGCCCGGCGAACATCCGCGAGTGCCGGTCCCCCATCGAGTGGACCATCTCGTTTGCGCCATGGATCAGGGAGATTCGGTCGGGGGTCATGAGCCCGCCCGCGTCGTCGTCACCCAATCCAGCGGGGGAGGGCATGACACGCGGCAATTTTTTCAGTCCCCTCCGCTCCCGCTCCCACTCCTCCCACTTCCTCATCACGATCATGGAGGAGTCGAACTCGCCCTCCTTGGCGCCATGGTCGTCCTTTCCGCTGTCGCCCGCCACCTTGCGAGTCTGGCCCCACGAGAAGTCATCGAAATGCCAGTACGCGTACGTGGGGAGCACACAATTCCAGATCGGCAGGGCAAGCAGATACACGACCATCCACCCGACGTACACAATCTTTCGCGTGGTGACCACGATCAGCACGGCCGGGAGCCCAAGAATCGCCGCCAGAAGCAGCAGCGGGATGATCTGCGGGGTGCCCAGAAACGAGGACACAATAAGCCACCCGGTGAAGCAGATGGCGGCGGGTAGCACCACCGTCCCCATCAGCTCGACAAAAACGGCAAATTGCATCGACAAACAAGCGATCCCGCACAGGTCCGACACAAGCACTAGCTCCATCAAATTGTGAATAGTGGAATTGATCCACCGCCGACGCTGTGAGAGCAGCACGCCGAACGTGTCGGGAACCACCGTCTTACAAACCGCCTGCGGCACAAACATCATTTGCCGCTTGGGGAAGGTGCGAAGCATCAGCGTCGATAGAAAGCGATCCTCCCCCAGAAGCAGCAGGTTTTTCTCGTGTAGGGTGTTGACGACGTTCTGGTTGTACTCCAAAAGGATGTCGGGGTTGGCGAGGATGGGAACCCACGCGCCGTTTTTGGGCGCTTTGATACGGTACATGCAAAAACAGCCCGGCAGACACGTCACACCGCCAAAAGTTGACTCGAACGCCTTGTGATAGTGGTGGTTTATATAATATTCGAACACCTGAATCATCGTCACCCCTAAAATAAAATTTTCCACCACCGCGGTTGCAATTAGTAAACCTAGCTCTTGAAAAGCAGACTCCAAAAAGAAAATTACATGATTGCTTCTTGTTTGCAATGCGCGTCTCTCCGCACAGCCCCATAATCGTCACATCATTCACCATGGCAGACACCATGTGGGAAAGCGAGTCCGGAGCTACCTTGGTGTCGGCATCCACCATCAGCACCAGTTCGAATTTGTCAGGGGTTACTCCTTCCATCACCCACTGTATCTTCCAGAAGAGTTCGTAGTCAAGCTCGGTCAAGCGATCGTTGAAGAGCACACGCTGGAAGAACGACATAAGGATGACTTGCGAATCACGCTTCCCTCGGTTGCCGGGCTTGGGCTGAGACGCCTCCGCCGGTGTGCCACACTTGACCACTACGATGGTGGGGATCCATGCATTTGAATAGACGTAATGGCCCGCATACTATTAATTCATAGCAATACATTTCCGTTAGACGAAAGAAAAAAACTGTGCGTTTGCATCGTTATGCCCCTACCACTTTGGCCATGTTCAGCTGCCGCTCCCCGTCTGCAATGGCAATATAGGAACAAGACTTTGGGTCTTTCATCTCTTCCTCGAGAGTAAGCATGGACACGACCATATCGGGCGTTGACCGTTCGTTACCCGACCCTGTGATTAGTCCATCGCAAACGATGAAAAACATCTTATGCCGTTCCGAGTAGGTTGTCGCCGCCAAGGAGTCAAATGTTGTACGCAGCCCGGCTTCTCCCTCCGAGTAACACGTCACCAGCATCACGGTGTACACATCGTCTTCGTCTCCATTCCCGATGGTCACCGCCTCGTTACCCGTCTCGGCCGAGCTCAGCCCATAGTGTTTGTTCAATGCTGCCCTGCCCAGCATGGAGGAGGCCGATCCTGATCGATTCATGAACTCCCTCCTACTTGTCCTTGAGGCTCTCTGACGGCCGGAAGGCTTCACCAGCCTTAGTGAGATGCACCAGCGAAACACAAATGCCATGACGAAACGGACCACAATCAGTGCCACAATCACGGCAAGCGAAACGTTCATGATGATGTTGGCGGCGAAGCATCCTATTGTATCACGCGAGAGCGTCCCAACCGCATACCGAGCTTGAATGCAACGCATGGCCTCTTTGGAGTCCCAGTGGGAGGAGAACCGGGCCGTGGCGTCTTTGGAGAGACTGCTAAGGATAATGGAGTGGACGTCGGGTCCCATGTAGGGATCGTTGCGCATAATGTAGCTTGTCATATTCATGACTAATAATAGAAGATTAAGGTTAAGTGTCAGGGGCATCAAGCATAAAGGCTAAAACGCCTACTGTTGTTGTTGAGCACGATCAGCGCGGGCTCAGGTTCCACATTGTTCGGTCTCAGATTCGTCCACTCAAAATAAAGGGACCCTAGTGGCTTCAAACTTCCCGAGGAGCTCGTCAGCATCCACAGGGGGATGCACTCGCCACTCGGCTGCTGGACCCATCCCCCATACGGGCTGTACACGATACAGTTTCGGTCCAGCGGCGGGGCGATTTTCTGGTTTCTATCGAACTTTGCACACGCGCCTTTCGTGCCGTCGAACAACCCCGAGAGATCCACGCCCTTGTAGTCGTTCACCAGATCTATCTCGAACTGGGCAAGGAAATTGCGCATATCCTCAAACCCGTAGAGCTCGCCATACACCGTCACATTTTCTCTCCACACCTTGTATAGCGAGCCGTCGGGCATTTGCTGCGTGTACGAGTAGGAGACTCGCTGCTGCGGACATAGGGCGGGTTGCAGCGCGAATGTCAGGAAGCCGAGCAGCCCACAGAAGAAGAGAATGATGATACAGAGCGTTACCTAGAGCAAGGGGCAAGAAGCAGGCCGAGGTTAATTAGGGTTCAAATCTTACATGGATAAGGTTCCCAATCCAATGGGGGCTACCTTCTCCCGCCAAGCTTGTTGCATCAGAGGGTCCTTCTTTCCACACCATTTCAGCAAAATCCCAGGAACACAGCACGTCACTGCCCACGAAAGCCAGGTCCATGGCTTGAACTTGCACCCGCCGCCGCCATCGTCGCCCCCCCCCACCATAGGCTGCTTTGCGGGCGCGGCAGGCGACTTATACGGCGGCCCTGGTGAGTGGACATTTTCCCCGAGCATAGGAACGCGTGCCCGTTGCCTTTCGGGGCGGGTCAGGGATCGGTGTCTTTGGATGTGGGTAGCGGCGGCAGCAGATGTTTGCCTTGCCGCTGGTCGCTGAGGATTTGCAGCCGATCTATTAAATTGGACATGCTGGGAACGACTCTGGTGATGATTGGAAGGGATGGATTGGCGGTAGCGGGTAGGTAAACTTCGATGATCCTCATATGCACGTCGCTGGAAGGGTTCTGCGGGGTTAGCCTGGGCGCGCGGGTGACGCGAGGTGTGTCGAGGGTGTAGCTGTGGTTGTGGTGGGGGTATGACACCTCGACGCAGGCCAGAGTCCCGGTAGGGCGAATAACTCATTTAGTTAATTTATATTCTATGATGGCTGCCCTTCTTTCTTTGGTGAGTCTGGTTAAGGGCAAAAGCAATGGCAATGGCTAGGAAACTCTATTTTATACAATGGCAATAGCGACGTCGATGTTATAGGCGAAGACGATGGGGATCAAATGAGGAGCTAGTGCATTAAGAAGAGAGAGTAAATGGACATACAAGCGAGCACGAAAGGATAGATTAAATCTCCTTAAAGGATGATTTCCATTAGAACTTGGTTGAAAAAAAATAGCAAGGAGGCACATGCAAGGAAAAGGGGGAATACGAGATCGGCGCGAATAAAAAAAAAGCACCGAATGAAAAAATGGCTTAATCGAGCAGGTGGAGATCAGAGCTGGCTCAATTTTGAGCACGGAATTGTGCCGTGTGATATTGAAATCAATGGAATTGGAGAATTCTAATTGCTCCTAACCTATTTGAACACCCAAACACCCTGTGAAAATTCTCAATCTTTCTTCCCTAGCCAATCAAGTCAAAGCCTAAGTTTATCTGTATCAACATAGCTGCATATATATAGATCAAAATCAAGGAGAAAAACACTTATAAATCCGTCATCTTGAGCTCGAGCGGATGTTTGGGTGGCTTGACTCCTTGGCGGGCAAGCAAATCCACCAGCATGTGCTCCATTCTCCGGATCTGCACCATTAGGGCAAAAATTAGAGATTCATCACTAGAATGAACAATCATCAAATAGGCGCCCACCCACCTTGACTGCAACCGGGTTATCCCCTTTCTCGGATACAAGGTCTCTGGTAAGTATCGTGAATCCCCCTAGCCTATTACCGAACACCACATCGGTCAGGATACGATCGCCAATCACGACCGTACGGTGTGGATTGAACTCATCACTAAGAGGAGTGGTGGACCGGAGATGAGCTAGGAGCTCATCAATACATCCAGGTTTCTATAGAGGAGGAATGGCACAAGATTATCGTATCGAGTCAAAATGAAAGAAAAACTGCAGACAATAATTACCTTGCTCTTATGACGAAGGACCGGAACACCTATGTAAAATAAAAAACGCTCATTATGGGCCTACAATTAGCTTGTTGTATAAGAAATTACCTAATGATTGCTCAATAGCATGAGCCTGTAAAATAAAAATATATCAGTATATTAACCACCGAGCATGGAAGATGAAATCGCATACCTGCTTATCTCCTACATCATCTAAAGTTCCCGCAGAATTTGAAACGACGACGATATTTTCTCCAAAAAGTTGTTTGCAGTTCTCCCACGCTTCCTATTAAATGAATAGCATCGTTTAGAGACCATAAAAAAATGCTCTCGACAGCGAACATGAAAATTTTTATTTCATTTACTCTGAAGGGGGGATGTAATTCAGTCTCGTAAGGCGCAGTGAGGCAATTGTCTTTATCAATGGCCACTGCGCGGAAACCAGATTCGTACAAATCCTTAAAATTGATATAGCGGAAATCTTCGAGCGTGGATGGTTAGGAGTGCTTTGATCCAAGGGTTAAATCAGTTTTTCTTACCCGGCACAATCACATGCGGCACTACGGCACGCGGATGCCATACGAGCTTAAGAGTGTGCGCAATTCCCTGTAAATTAACACTCTGCACCATGGTCAATCTTGTTCGCTTCAAGTGGTGGCAACTTCTGTTTTTCTCACGAAAGTCCACGAAACAACAACGGAGAGAAATCTGAAAGAGGTGCTTAAATTAAATACTGAAAATTAGGAGACGAATAAAACAATAAATAGTTTTTTCATCCATCTTGGTATCCAAACATTGAAAATAATATTAAAATATTAATGATAGGGCTCTTGCGCCTCCCCCTCTAGTCTAAGCATGTCTTTCAGTTCTCTCAGCCGGCTCATTAAATCCTCACGTTCCTGAGGAGAGGGAGCATTTGCTGGAAGTCTTTTGACTCTCGTTTCAATACACGCAATACCTATGTCCTCATCCCCAGCGAGTTCCGCTTCCCGCGCATCCATTGCGAGCTGAAGCTTAAGCCCTTGGGGTAAAGGTTTTCTCGCGTAGGTCGACACTATATCGATGTAAACCCGATGGGATTCCATATCGCGTTGCATATCTGGCTCAGCCTCGTCGTATTCTTCGGTGGATATATTCATCACTTGGCTGAGGTAGGGCCGCAGGGATCGAAAGAGCTGAACCCAATTATCGCGGCCAAGTTCCCCAATCCGCCCTGCAAACTTACCTAGGGGAAAAGGCATTGTAAGCGATTGAACGTCCTCGAGGCCAAGCTGATCAAAATGGCTGCGAATATCGCGAGCCCAACTAGGCTCAATCTCACGCGCACGCATAGAGTTCACCACTAAGTAAGAAGGCGAGAGGGTGAGAATTTTATCCACCCGCATGGTGAGGAAGTAAGAATAACTAACATCCACGGGAAATCTTTCTAAAGGCTACTCCGCCCCTTTTGAGGTCATAATCTATGTAGTCAAAAACGCCATCAACCATCTGCTCCTCCCACGCAGCCAACTGGTACAAACTCACCCGCCTCTACAATCTCCAAGTATCCACCGGGTTTGAGCACTCTTAAGAGCTCCTGGATCACGCCCGGCCACTCACTCTTTACTAGCCCAAAATGTACGCACCGCTGAAACACATAATCAAATGTCTCGTCAGCAAATGGGAGACCCTTTATCAGATTGGCGAGCTGAAAGCGGCAGTTTCCAGGCACAATCTGATGAGGGAATACGGGGCTGACATCGATGCCAATGAAATGGCTCTTGGGGAAATCAGTAGCCATGTCCATAGTCCAAGTGCCAGGGCCGCACCTAACCGAGCGTCCAAATCAGATAAACCGCCAGAAAACACAAAACCGGGATGAATCAGGCACCTACCCGGCATCGAGCACCATGGCTCCGTTGACCAAAGTGTCTTTAACCGGTGCAAGAAAATTGTACCCCGCATGTAGCGAACTATTAAAACAGCACATTAGCCAAGATTGGATCAGCTCAGGTTCAGTAATAACCGCACCGAAAGCCGTAATGGCGCATAATCAGTCTGTCTAACTCTTCGTAGTCATTTGGGAGCAGATAATGAACCTCTAAAATACATGCATATACGCTTGGAGTGAGGCTATCCAGATAATTGCAAAGACATTTTACCTTTGTCATCGTGAAACCGCCTTCCGTCTACCCACTTGAACCGAATCTCCTCATACTGAGAACCATGATCACTGTATTCTGAAGAAGCTTTTCTGGACCTCCCTATCACGAACATGTGCTATTAGCACCTAATTTCGCAGTGGTCATGGGATGGTTTGGGTCATCCATGCCCTCACCTATTTCCTCTTCCGAATCTCTTGAAACCTCGAGTTGCCATGGTGACAAGGGCGGATTCTCTTCAATAGTATCCAGGCCCGCGGTAGACTTTTTGCCCTTACGCTGCTCAACGCCTTCCGTGGACGAGGTCCCTGAATCTGTCTCATCCTCATGCTGTTTGTGGCCTTGCCACCATTCGGTTTTGAGCCTGGGTGGCTTCTTAAGTGTCGATTTCACGTTTCCCATTTGGATAAATGGGGTGGGAGAATATGCATTGGCTTGTTTATAAAGCAAGCAATGTAGCTAATGGTTTTACTTGAAAAACCAGCACGGTTGGCGCCCTTTAAACGGGGATAGAGTTTTGCTAAACATAGGGTTTTGAATAGCCTTGTTTCAAATTGCCTGCTTGCAGCCAAACTATTCACCAATGGCCGGGAACCTCGAGAAAGCATTGGGTGTATTACGAGAGAATAAAGGAGGTGTAAAAATTGCGAAAATGTACAGTTGAGGGAAAAGAATAAACATGATATATACACTAGCCAAGACATATCACACAGACACACACACAAATATAACATATATATGTAATAAATATCAATGTATATGAGAGATATACCCAACCGTTGGTTTCATTAAGTATCCTAAAAGGGGTTTTCTTTGCTCGTCTTACGCAACAATGAGGTAACTCTTTTTTTGGCATGGCGCTTGAATTTCTTATCTACATTGCCTAAATGTTCCAGCTTCTCCAGCCGTTTCTTCTCCTCCAGCCCACTGTCAGAAAGGCTAGCTTCCAGTGGCTTGTCTTCGGCATTCTGCGCGACGCACACGTGAATATTGTAGAATGTCTTGTACTCGTCGAACTCGCGCATGCATTCCTCCATTAGCATGTCAATCTCCTTATCCGTATAGGCGTCTCCCTGGGTGATGCGACGAGTGGCGCGCAGTACTTTCTCAAAGTCCCATCGGGCCATCTCGCCACAGCGACCGCCCCACCTGCCGATGGGTAGGCTGAGGTAGTAGCCATCGCCTTCGACGCTTCTGAATCCAGCCTTTTGGACGAATGCGACGATCTTGCGCCCAATGGTCGGGTCAATGTCGAATTCTTGGACACAGCTCATCACTAGAATAATTCAGAGAAAGAAAATCTCAATTTAGGGCTCCCAAGTGATCCACGAGAAAACCTCCCGCTATCTTACCTTGGTCGTTCAAAAAGGCGCTCGTGGGACCACGGCGTTTCAACTCAAGATCGTGCTCGAGCCACTCCAAATAGCCACCCGGTTTCAAGATTCTCTTCAGCTCGCTCAACATCCACATCCATCGCTCCGTGGATAAGACCATTCCAAGGATTCGCATGTGAATATAGTCAAATGTGTTGTCGGCAAAAGGAAGAGGGCCTGAGAGGCTGATCTGGCGGAAAGAACAATTCGGAGGCAGGAGGCCATGTGTGGACGTCTGCGAAATGATCGAGGAGACCTCGAAGCCTGTAAAAGTGGAGTTACGATATTCGGTGGCCATCTCAACCACCCAGGTGCCCGGTCCACACCCTGCGTCGAGAACTTGAATACCTTTCTCGAGCTGCTCCTTGATGGGAGCGCTAAAATTACTGTAGTAACAAGAGCACAGTTGAGTTAAGAGCTGGAAAGCCAGCACGCCGTATTATTCAATCTAAATACCTTTGGAACATGTTCCTGAACATGTAATGGCGGAGGCGAAGTCTATCGAACTCCTCCTCGTCCTGGGGGATGATGTATTTAATGCCTATTGCGTACAAGTTCAGTATCAGTCCACCCTCGCTCCCTCAAGAGCCTTGAGTGCATTCACCCAGATCTTACCTCCCAATTCCATCAGTTGATCTCCGAACCTTTCGTCCTCGCTGTACTCAGTATCTTCGCTAGTGTTTGAGGATCTACGGCGTACAGCTTTTAGTAGGGGGCGTGACTTAACACGTAGCTTGGGTTCCTCCTGCATTGCTGGCGAAATCCGATCGCACGCATCAAAATCCGACGGAATAGATTTTACAATCCCCATCCTCGAAAAACAAAGAAAAAATTCTAACGTTTGTCCTTTCCAAGGAGATGAGAATGGCAGGAAATATATAATACAAAAAAATAGTGAAACACGAAATAAACATTGGTTTAATATTGCAGCTCTGACCCTTCCCGCTATCGCAGTAAGCATCAACGCTCATTGGATACATTTCTTTTTGTTGTAAAACATTGTCTCGAATCCTCTGGGATATCGACTTACTGAACCTATATGTTCGAACATGATAGAAATGTAATCACGAATGAGAAAATAAGATGAATAATGATTTTTTGGGAAGAGTAACAACATAGCTTGTAAAAAAGGAATTTATCTTTTAATGGAGAATTACGGTAATGGAAGACTGTGATATTCTCTAGGAAATACACTTTCAAACCGACTTATGTCCCCAACAGTACTTTGGAGGGGGCTGGCTAGCCGGAGAATCCTGACCTACCCTTGTGAAATTATTTGAATAGACACTGCAGACGAATTCTACAATCAGATTTCTGCATATGAAAGAATACGAATTTGTAGTTGGGATAATACTTTCTCGAGTATGCCCCTGCCAAGTTGTTTGAAATTGACGAGACGGCTCTCACCAGAATAGACAAAATGTCTTACTTAGGGAGATTCTGCCCGTTGCCCAGTGCTTGTTTCTCCTTAGTGTGATGAACCTAGGAATAAATGAGGATTGCGGATTATTGCTTAGTGCTGTTGTCTAACCTCAGGGCTTCGAAAAAAAAAATACTATCTTCGATTTTAATTCTATCCAGAGGCATGTTTCAGAGAAGTGAACAGGCTTTAAGATGGATCATTTCATAGAAACCCGATTTAACGAAATCTATGAGTTCCACGCCCTCCGATCACTGGATCACTAATAAATTGTTCGCTATATGAGGATACGGGCACATTGGGCAAATTTGGCATTTCTCATCCACTCATCCATAGAGTCACTCACAATAACGGACAGATAATGACCACAAGTTCTGCCACCTTGAACCCCACTGTACAATTATCGCCCTGCTGTGTAATACGATCAATCCTAATGACTCAAATTATCAAATTGTAGCTGATCTAGAATTCATTTCGCAACCCAGATGGATGATCATTAGCAACCAGAACAGCGGGACACTGTACCTTTCGTCCCAAGAGTGATAAGGGCAAGAAACATTTTATCATACAAGGGAAAATTAATCCTTCCCTATCAGTTTCTTCATAGCTCTTGGGTATTCTATCTTATCCTATCTTATCGACCTTGAAACAGCGTGATTCAAATACATGTAGCGAATGACTAAAAATAAAATTGCAACCTCTATGTGCCGTATATAGAGAACGTCATTATACGTGGGTGCCAAATAGTTTACTCTATGCAGTTTGAAATCTTATTGTGAAAGACACACTGCTATATCTTTTGTGTATCCATGAGCAATTGCTTAGAGTGATTCCGCCTCCTTGATCAGGCCGCTTATCCCAAGGACAGTTGGGTTGGTCGTTAGATAACACTTAATTCATGAAATTTCATTTAGCAATAACACTCATGTGATGTATTTTGGCGGATGGTCCGAGTTCAGGAGATAGTTGAGTTTAAAGAGTGGAGCAACTACTGTAGACCCTTACTCCGGTTTCGGATATTAACAGCAGAATTAGAATATAAAGTATAATTCTTTCTCGGAAGGACCCTTCATTGCTAGCTATATGTTCATTTGGTGGAGAGCATCAAAAGGTATGTAGTAAGCGGATTTATACCTCTTATATTTTTTCTTATACTTCATTATCTGCGAGGAAATGAAATTCCGGATTTTGCACGCTGGACTACATATTAGCTAGAATGGTCTGAATTTGCACCTCCTTACTCTGGACAAAACTTCAGATCAGAGGTATTTGATATGATTGAGAGACAAGTAAGGTATAGTTTCTCCTTCGTTACGTTCTTTCTATTAGGCTAGTGTCCTTACATATACGCCTTAGTTTGGCTCTAAGTTTCTCGCCCCGCGTTGTTTACTAGTTACCATAAAAGAATACAATGAAATTAAAAGGCTAACTTGGCCAATCAAGTCACCAACGGTTTTTCTCTCTTCTTCTCTCATTGTCCGCGTCTGCTTTTTACTCTCCCCATCTTTCTGTTCCATTTTGGCGAATTGTGTCATCTGCTTCCGAATAATTGGTGTTTTCCTACTTTTCTCTCGTTCACTTTGCGACAATATACAATTCATTTAATCATCAAGTCATGGCCGGTGAGATTAATTTACCTTACACGTTGTAGCTTTGCCAGTAGTTTTTATTATTTTACCTTTCAGTGGAAGATGCCCTCATGCCTGCCGGACAGGAGCAAAAATTGATTAATGGCAAGGTGAGATTAGCATCTTATGTCATTTTCCCCTTAGCTTGCTCACACTGCTTGGTTGTACATTAGTCTGGAATCAAGGTCTTGCGCAAGAAACTGCAGGGCTATGTAGGCTTTGCGAATCTCCCCAACCAGGTACACAGGAAATCCGTCAAGAAGGGTTTTCAGTTTACGGTGATGGTAGTTGGTGAATCGGGGCTTGGAAAATCTACACTCGTCAATACTCTATTCAATGCAAATCTTTATCCGCCGAAGGGTGAAGTTGATCTCTCAGCAGAAATACCCAAGACAGTGCAAATTCAGAGCATCTCAGCCGATATTGAAGAGAATGGTGTAAAACTGCGATTAACGGTCGTGGATACACCTGGCTTTGGAGATTTCGTAAACAATGAGGACAGGTACTATTGATTACCCCCCTCCTCCCTAAACACGGAACGGTGCCATTCATGCAATTTCTAATTACTATTCTGAATTAGTTGGAAAGCCATCCTTGAAAACATTGAATCTCGCTACGATTCCTATCTTGAACAAGAGAACCGTGTAAATCGCCATAAAATTGTTGACAATCGTGTTGCTGCCTGCCTATACTTCATTGCTCCAACTGGGCACTCGTAGGTTTTTCCACCTTTTTCTTTTTATCTCTGCCTCAAGGTCTATAAGGCATACTTTCTAACTCCATTCAATTTCAAAACACCTAGTTTGAAACCTCTGGATATTGAATTTATGAGACGTCTTCATAATCGTGTTAATCTTATCCCCGTAATCGCCAAGAGTGACACTTTAACAGAGGAAGAAATTGCAGTATTTAAAGAGCGGGTGTGTTGATTAACTCCAATGTACCAGTTTCGAATATGCTCATTTTTTTTTTGCTTTTGAACAAGATCCTTGCCGACATTGCCTATCATAATATAAACATTTACCGCGCACCCGTATATGAATATGACGACGAAGAAACCATTGTGGAAAATCGCGAAATAATGGTAACAAACAAACTTGATTGCTTATCTAATCTCGATTGTATAAACTATTTTTTAATACAGTCCAAGATCCCGTTTGCTGTTGTGGGCAGTAATAAAGAAATTGACCTTGGGAACGGAGTACGCGTTCGCGGACGTCAGTATCCGTGGGGCATGATTGAAGTTGATAATGAAGAGCACTGCGATTTTGTCAAGCTCAGACAGATGCTTATCCGCACTCATATGGAAGAGCTTAAGGTAATAGGAACTTTTACTGCTGTTAATTATTCCACCCTTCACTTAGTGCAACATTATTTTAGGAAAACACTCACAACATTCTCTACGAAACCTACCGCAGTGAAAAACTCGCTGCCATGGGCATTCAACAAGATGACCGAGTATTCCGAGAGGTGGCCGACCCCCTCGCCAAAATGGAAGAAGAACGTCGTCTGCATGACCAGAAGCTAACGAAAATGGAGTCGGAAATGCGTACAGTGTTCCAGCAGAAGGTACAAGAGAAGGAGGCTAAGCTGAAGCAAAGCGAAGAGGAACTATACGCACGGCATCGTGAAATGAAGGAGGCGCTTGAAAAACAGCGATACGATCTCGAGGAGAAAAAACGGCGACTCGAAAGTGGTCGCCCACAAACCCCCGAAAAGAAGAAGAAAGGCTTTGCATTTAGTTCTAAATAATATGATTTTTTTTTACTTACGTCTCTTGGGGAATAATATCAGGTTTTACCCAATACTTCATTTAATACTAATTCACTTGTTTTTCATATACCGTCTCATTTATCTTTCATTCCTTTTCAGTGCCTCCTTCTTTCGGTTATTACACTTTCAATTATAATAGGATTTGCCAAGCGAGTCGCTCTTTTCTAACCGCGTTTTGCAAATTTTTTTTTTCGCCTTTATTCACAAAAATAAAGTGGACAAATTCTTTTTAATCTCGAGAATTGCAAAAACGCTTGCGAATAGTTTAAGCCGAAGCAGCAGCTGTCTTCTTAACAGCCTGAGTGCCCTCGCGGAAACCGTTCTTGAACCGGCGGCTCACATTTCGCAGGTAGCGCATGCGTCCAGTACCGGTAGTCTTTCTCCTCTTAGCCTTTTGGCCCCACTCATCTAGATAGGGAAGAACAAATTAGACTCATCCGGGTTAAAATGCACACAATGTTGTAATATTTACAGTGACGAAGCTTGGCCGCAGGATAACCGCACTGAGCGCACGTCTTCTTTTGCTTGTGGAAAGAACGGCGACCGCAGCGGATGCACAGGGTGTGAGACTTGGTGTGTCTCTATTAAGCGTTAAAAAAATTAGTACCATTCAATGGAAAAATAATGGATCGCCCCGATGATACGTACCTTACCAAAGCTTTGGGTGCCCTTCGTCTATAATATAAAAAGATCAATGTTAGTTTTACGATCGAGAAATTGGCTCGAAAAAAATGCAATCATCAAAGGCTGATTGTCATAATTCTTCCATCTATTGAGTCATTATATCCATCGTACAACCACCGCATCCAATAATTGGACGATCTCTTTTCCTTCCAAACATTGCTAACGTAATGCGATTTCCTCGAATAGTATGTTCCTTATTCCTCCAGCATCCACATCCATACTCCAATCCATTTTGACAATATCCAAAAGTATAAAAGAATTCGATAGGCACGACAGTGCATCCAACGGATGGATGCATGCGCAATCTACTTACCATGATGAACTTTCAAATGGGGTACCGAAAAACACAGAAATGAGGAATGGATTAAAGAGGAGGAAACACTGTCGATGGAGTTGCAAGGCAAGTTCAATTGGGCTGTAAACTGCCCGCAACAAAATACAGGTTAGGTTACTTAACGTCCAATGACCTACGTCACAAAATGCTGGTTGACATTCTAGCCTCTTTTATATTCGAAGGGCTTGGTGCGGTTGAATACTGCATTCATGAAAATAAAAAAAATGAAGAAATATAGTTTTCATTCAATTGTAGCAAAATCCATGTCCAACTTATAGAAAAAATGTAGTTTATTAGATCCCCTTAGGTGTTAAAATTTATATCGCTGGACTCGTGGTTTTTATATTCTCAAATTGACGGGTCATATTTTATTTGTTTAGTAAGGTGCAGAAAGTGCATAGTAGCTTTAATTAGGCTAATTAAGCAAAAATTATAGGCTGATATCGCAAAAGTAAATAAATAGTAAAGGCTTACGATAGACTACTGTTAACACATACATGAAATACGAACATATAATATGTGTACTTAAGAGTGCTGTATTAGCTCAGGCCAAATGTCAAATATGATCAGCTTGAAAACACTCCCTAACCCTTGTGGCATAATGTAACTGTGGATGCTATATAAATAAGGTTTTTCTTCCTTATAGTGGATGATCGCGAATAGAAAGAAGAAAATATGATCGTTTTTTATTATCAATAAAACCAGAACTGTATCGGATAAAGAAAATATCTTTTAATATTCGAAAAGCTCCTTGATGCGCTGCGTTAAAATCTGAATAAACACCATGCGTGATCGATGCTGCAGCCCAACAATTTCCTTCGTCTGTAAAAAACGGACCATTAATTCGATTTCTCCATCTCTTTACGAATATAATAGAAAAACAAAAGGTTACCAGCTCTAGCCCCGCTACTTTCGTTAATACGGGCTTCAATACTCCGCACTCTGTCCGTAACACTTCAAGGTCGGAGGCACTAGGCTCAATTCCACCAGTGCGACGTTCCCTCATGCTTGTATCGAGTCGAATGTCAGGGCGGTCCGAAGATGATGGCTGATAGCGTGTGAGATAATAGTCAAGATGGCGCCACACAAGAAGCAACGCCATTTCGAGGATGTCTACATGTTGAAACCAAATTAAAAATAGAGTGAGGATTTAGTCAATAGTCCAAAAGTCCTTGTTCTATTAAGTGGCACATACGAAGGGTGGATAATATTTCTCGAGCCTTTCCAGGAATGGACCGCTTTAATATCTTTAGCGCAAGATGTTTACGCTGCATGGTTGTTAATTCATCTACAAACCCGTCCTCAATTACAGACACAATCTAATAAAACCGTTAGGTCCAAATGTTTGAAAGGGATCAAAGCATAAAAAGTGTGCTCTACTCACCTCATTTACTTCTTCTAGAGACATCGCACCGATATTGTCTTGTTTAAAAGTTAATTCGTTGTGTTCGTTTATCTGAGTGATGAGCTCGTCAGTGGTGTTGCGCAAAAATACCACCAATGTACCAAGAGAGACTCCAGAAATAGATGCTAATGTGTCGCGTCAGAATATAATGTAAGTAAAGAAGTGTGGTATCCATATGAAGAATTAAAAGCACCTGGTTGTGAAAGAGAGAAAATATCTTTCTCGTGAGCAGCAGCAAGAGAGTAGGAGAATATTGGCTTGAACTCAGGCAGAGCTAGATGGCAGAAAAAAAATTTAAACATTTGTTTCTCTAATGCTCCCTCTCACTAAAAGAACTTACATCGATCAACACCAGCGTCGGTCATTACTTGAAAGAATCCAAGTAGATTTTTACAAATATCTCTTACAATGATGTCAGCGTCTTGCCTAAACAGAGATTTGTTCAGTGAGCGCCCGAGGTATTTTGCGGTTGTCTGTGAGCGGGCGCGCTCTTCTGCGTTGATAGGGGACAGATTTGCCGACCATTGGTCCGGCTCAAAGAAGCGCGTCAAGTTGGTGAGAAGGGTGAAAAACACACCCAAGCCACCCGCAGTTTTGCGAGTGAATAGGTCTGGCCGTCCACTGAGGAAGTAGAAGAGAGCGGTGATGAGGCGTATCTCTCGCAGCTGTGCAAGTGTAACTACCGAAGGTTTGTCACGGAGGATTGCTGAAAGAACCTCCTGGTGATGGCCAACCCAATTAACTACCTATTATGGTTTGTACGTGTTAGGATCTTGTAACAATTTCAGCCAGAAACAGACTGGAAGATAATCTCACCCGATTCACGGCTGCGGAATTGCCCCTTCCCATGGTCGAAAGTAGTGCAACCAGAACTTGCAATGGTGGCTCAAACAAATCGTGATATCTCTCAACTGAAGTTGGTATAAAAGTATCAAAGCCTACAGAAATGATCTTAGTTTTGCTTAGGGACAGGGTAGGATCAAATCTACATACCGGTGTCGCTAACGTCTATCTCCGGCCTCTGATCTAAGAATTGACATTCAGTCAACACCTCTATGAATCCACTGCTTAGCAGTTTTTCTGCTCCATCTTTGCGCTGTGCGATTCGTAAAAACAGGGACATTTCCGCCCGATAGACGTAGAGAGAGCTCATCATTTCTTTTGCCAAACAAAAAATTTTTAGCATAAAATTGGAATAATCGCCAGAATAGCAATGTCTCATTACCAGGATATTCTTTGAGAACCCCCTCAAGGGCCGTGTCGTCTCGTTTTATCATTTCGATAAAGTGCTTGAGAAAATTACGTCGCACCATATATGTGACGATACGATTCACTTTTTCCCGATGCAACAACAAGCATAAAGCATCTAGCGCAATAAATGCTGTTGTGCGCCATGCATCACTACCATCGGATGCATCACGACAAATGACCTCTAAAAATCGTTCTCCAGCTCCATTGATCACCGAAACGTTTGCGGCTTCGATCCCTGCGCGCTCATCCTTTCCAAATGATGTTTTCTCTTCTGCATTGGCCAGGGCGCTATCATCATATCCACCTGTATAGCGTAAATAATTCAACATTGCAACATATAGGTTCCCACGGGTTGCAATGGTCGTATGAGGGCGTTGGATGCCTTCCACAATCCCGCGAAAGATTAACTGGAGCCGGTCGTTAGGAATGTCCTCACCCGCATTTTGAACAGATTGGCGCTCCTGGTCCTCTCTGAGCTTGTACACCAGCCAAGAGAGTACCTGACTCAACTCCTCGGATATTTGGCTAGTGTTATCCGTCTCCGCCAGGCGTCGTAGGAGTGCACCCACAATATCACAGATAATTGACTCACGCTCCGGTGGCAGTAGCTCGAAGCACTCACTGAAAGCAATGGAGACCACTTGCTTCCACGCGCGTAAGCAATGCAGCTTCGCGTGGTAGAGCTCACGCTGCCGGTTTTCCGCAACGAAATGCATCAACACGGCCCGCATCTCCTGTTTTACTCCCGCTCGATTAACGCCAACATTTCCTTGTCGCTCCAATTGATGCTGCGCGGTGCGGAGAAGTGCATAAATCGCCCGTAAGTCATAGACGGAGCAACCACGCTCATTCATTCGTAAGCACGCATCGAAATTGAGCTTCTGGAAATGATAAGGCTGGAATTCCTCGAGTGCAAATTCATCGTGCCACACAAAGTCGAGCGAGTCCAGTAGCTCAAGCAGTTTCATTAATGGCTGCTCAAAACGGTTTCCATTTCCACCGACAATGACATCGGCCACCATGATATCCTCGTCCCCTTCGAAAATACTACTGAACAAGAGATCGAGAAGTCTCTGGGTTCGGGACCGTTGACCAGCGGAGGTGGTGATATGGAGCTCAAGCGCCAGGTTCTTAAGGATCCATGCACGCTGGTGCAGCTGCGAAAGCACCGCATTGTACTCGGCAGAATAACGTGTGCCATCATAACCAACTATCTCGCCGTTAGCGTAATCTGAGTGGGGAAGAAGCCGTGCAGGGATCATTTTCATTTGACGATAGAAATAATCCTCGCGAGTGCGGAGATAACGCATAGTGGGCGAGGAGGTATGCTCATCACAGCAGAGCCGATACATCAACTGATAACAACGCTCTGCAAGCACGGGATGCTCGATCCACAGCGGCACAACCCAACCTTCTCCAGACCCCTCTGCTTCTGTTTCAGCCTCCGGGTCTGTCCCAGCACGTAGTAAATCCAAGATGACGTGAAGGCAAGAGAGATTCCCGCCCGCAACCGTAGGGTCCTCAATTTCCGTCTTCGTCATGGAGCGCAGATCGTAGCCCAGCAGATAATGGGACACAGTTGGCGGTACTTTATCTCCTTCAAGATTACGTAACAGAAGCCCCAATATCGCTAACCGCAGAGTATTCGTTAGACCGGGCTCCTCGGTTTCTTCTTGTACGCCCTCCAAAATGAGAGGCACTTCTGTACTATCGTCTGCTTTTGATTCCGTCCCGTAGCCGACTTCAAGCCGTTGCATGAATCCATGGAGTATCGCAATACTGTATTCGGATGATTCAAGAAGCGCTGTGAGTCTGTCAAAACGATCGTTACCAAATTTGGATGTTCCGACAAAGCTGGTTGAATCAGCTAGCGCTTGCAAAATCTTGACCGACAGCAGGCATATTTCATCGTTAACTCGACATCCCACTAACCGGGCAATGTGTACAACAATGTCCTGGCGGTAGATAAGGAGTCGCTCTATTGGGCCTAGCGATGGTGGTAAAACGACCTGAGTGTTAAGAGGGCCTTCAATAATACCCGGTACAAGTACGTCCAAGAATATGTTTTGTATCTGAAGAGTACGCCATAGGATGCGAAGACATCGCAAGATGGATTTGATCAATTCTGGGGGCGAGTTCTCGTTCACTTTGTCCACCCCGTGCGTGATAATGCGGCAGATTTCCTCAAATACGTTCTGGCCCACCAGCAAACGCTTCATAATCTCAAACCCGGGATGGAGCACCAGCGCCTCAGTATGGGAGAGGGCTGTTACTCCGAATTGACCGACTGTTGTCTTCTGTGTCTGGTGTTGCTGTTGTTGATCCATTCGTAGTGCTGACAACCCAACGGCCTCGGCCATTACACCTTCGATCATCATTCCGCTCAAATCGAATGTGATGAGACTCTTTTCGACCAGTTTTAGAGACGCCTCACTAATTTTCCAACGTTCCGCGGGGTCCGAATATCCCCTACTCGCTGCCTTTGCGAGCACATGATCAAGGACAAAGTTAATGTAAGGAGTAATACCGGGAATTCTTGTTCCAGCGCCCAAATTCTCGGGTATGGAGGGTGATACAACTCCTAGGCCCGCTAGCAATGCTACCTTTTTATGTGGTGTATGTATAAGTGCGTTTAACAGCTGTACAAAAGATAGCGTCTCGGGATACGTTTCTTTTGCAGACTCTATTTCTTCAAGCTCGAAACAGATACCACCTTCAGCATCCCATCGGGTAGTATGTACAATCTGCGATTGTTCCAATAAATCCCACACACTACGAGAAATATCATTCCCAACTCCACCATCGGGCCGGCAGAAAGCAGCAATCGCATCTAGAATTGAGGCCTTGAGTTCGACAGGCACCGCGCAAGTCAAAAGGCGAAAAAGGTTGAAAATGGCATTATATTCGCGGTTTTCGTGTAATGTTGTACGCAGAGAGGGGTTTTCGGTTACTGCATCCTTGAGCTGTTTAAGATAAGTAATTAAGACATTGACATCTTCCGGGGATATGGTTGGAAGCGTAGATCCGGGAGGAAGGGTGGTTGGTTGAAGATGATCTACATAGTATTGGAGTGCAGTGAAAAGGTTGGACCATGTCCGCATACTTGGCGCGTTGGTCTGCATGGACTGTGTGAAGCTTAAAATTTCGTGTGAATGCTGTGAGCGTCTCATATCATTACGCGTGATTATAAAGATTACACGATTAAGGACGATCGTGTTTACCTTCTTCTATTGTCCGACGTTTTTCTGAATTCGATGTTATAAGCCACCAGCTATGTATTCTAAGGATAGCCTCGGATATTTCTGATAGCTCCTATCAGAATGATCGATTTCATTTCAACACTTGTGAGAAAAAGTGTCTAAACGCATAGTCTTAATCCCGGGATTGCTTTTTAAATGAGAAAAAGCGAGATTGTGTATACATAGGTGCTTCGGGCGTCAGCACATTTGTTTCCTTTTTTCAGGACCAACTCGTGGGTAACTTTTCATCATAACATTGTATTGTTAATTTTATGAAGTGCGCAAAAGCAATTTTATATAGGCTCGTTTTTTTGATTGAGCATTTTTATAAGTAGCAGTAAGCTTTCCACTCCCCCCAGCTTTTCACGGAACATACTATATCCTAGGAATACTATGAGTGTCGATTTGTATATTGGTTCAAGTCTCTCCAGGATTCTCGCTTCTGCTATACATTACTAGTGTAGTATATTGATTTAACAATTCTAGTAGAGATATAACCAAAAGTTCTCTGCGGTTATTTCTGCTTTGCGGAAAATTGTTTGTCGTATGACCTGACACTTTTTTCCTTAGAGGATAAAATTTGCCATATATGTACCTCGGGAGTGACTACCAAAAAAGAGAAGCGTGATATAGTAATAAAGTACAGTAATGTAAAACCGGTTTTATATGAAATCCGATGGACCTGAAGAGAGCGAAGAGCATGTTTGCAAAAAGCGCACGTGAAACATTCAACGATGGTGAGAAAATTGCGAAGTGGCAATAGAAGTATCACGAAATGGTGCTTATTTTGTGTAATTACAACCTGAAAACGTTGATGAATCTCCCATTACGAGACCTTTACGCATTACCAGGACGGCAAAAGCTACGCCCTTGGTTTTGGGGGCATTTTTAGCAGCGACAGAGTGCATCTCACCCTCGGACCATTCTAAGCAAACTACCAGTTTCTGCATTTGGCATCTCTTCAAATCGGATTCGTATTCACCTCAAGCTTCACCGGTGTTCTGCATGTGCAGATTCTTTCTAGTTAGAAGCAAATAGGGGCACCCTGCGATTATCGGCGCTCACTGATTCACTGCACCTCAAGGGCGCTCTGAAATCTGCTGGACCGTGAGCAACGAAAGGCGAAGAGTATCAAAACGGTAGTACAAAAAAACAAACCAAAGACTTCTGCAAGCACACATGCTTGATCCAGGTCCCGTTGTTCTAGTAAAAACAACGAGGCATCTGGACGATCCCAACCACAAGTCTATTCTGGCGATAAAATCAATGCCATGATGTGCGTTAATTCTTTGTTCTCTTGAGCGCGTCTACTCGCACCCACCAGAATTCTATGAAGACAAGTGACCAAATATTGCGCGCATTTTTGTCATTTCAACATCAGGAAAGGGCCTTGGGTCCTGAGGTCGCTTAGATCTTTCACTCGGTGAAGTTTGGCGTACTCGGGTCAGTTGGACTGTGAGCTACACGCAAGGGATGCGGTGGAAACGCTCTAATGGCCATCGTCCTTTATTCGAACTGAATACTTCCGAACACGGACCACCTACATGATAAGTGTAATTTTTCTAATATAGTAGTGGGCAAATTCAGGAGGACGTGCCGAAGAGAAACTGCTGCGCCGTAAAAGAGAGCTTATATAAAGCCCAGATTCTCTTCTCTTTTCGACCAAATTAAATCACACATTCATTTGAAATACAAAGTTTACACTACTCTATCTATATTTCCAACTAGCATTGTTAAAAATGAAGTATTTCGCTCTTTTCTGTATTTTCCTTACTCTCTTTGCCTTTACCACGGCCCTCCCAACCTTCGATAAGCGCGATCCCAGCGAGATTGAGCTCGCTGATGTGAAGGCCCACTCCTTGCACAAACGTACCTGGTGGCTTTTGTATCCCTATTACTATCGTTACTACTACTATCCCTACTACTACAACTATCCCTACTACTATTACGGTTATGGTGCTAAAGGTGCTTCTGCTCAAGGCTCCGCTGATGCCAGCGCTCAGGGACAGCAGGCCCAGCAAGTTGCGCCCGAAGCACAGCAGGCCGAGCAGATCGCGCCGCAAGCCCAGCCAGAACAACCTACTGCGCAAGAACAGCCTACTGATGCCTCCGCTCAAGGTGAACAGGCCGCCCACGTTGCTGCCCGCTCTCTCGATGCGACTGAACATGCTTTGAGGAAGCGTACCTGGTGGCTCTTGTACCCCCACTACTACCGCTACCCCTACTACAACTACTATGGCTACTACCGCTATCCCTACTACTATGGCTATGGTGCTCAGGGTTCGGGCGATGCCTCCGCTGCATCTGCTGACGGTCAAGTCCAAGCAGCCGGATCTGCTGATGCCCAGGCTCAGGCGGCTCAGGCTCCGGCGGCTCAGGCTCCGGCCAACTAAAATATATATTCGATTTCTATATTTCATATTTTTATCGTTAATAAGTATTAAAAGTAAGAAGCAGCCTTAATATATATGTGCCATCATTTGTACGACTATTATGTATGACTGCCCTGAGTAATATAATACAATAATTTAATAATAAAGATGGATATACTTCCTATATACTAACCGCCCGCTTTAAATACGCAGTCATCTGCAAGGCATCCTATTGGAAAGAAAGATCATCTCTTTGGACATTTTTTGTCCACACAGATTATTTTGAAGCTGCCTTAGAGTAGTGTATAATTCGTCGCATGGGCCCAAGTCATTCAAGTCGCTAATAAAATTGGTTAGAGGAAAATAAGCAGTACAAATAGCATGATATTGGCCTCTTTTCTATGACGCAAATTCTGATTTTCAAACTATTCCGCAAAGTAGTACAGAGCTAAGATTAATCCTCGTCCTTTACCGAAATACTGAGAATAAAACGATTTGTCCAGCCAACGCGTCATCATCCGTTGTTCTAGTAGCATTATCGCTAGCATCCTCTTAGTTTTTCTTTTTTTAAGACTTGAAGCTATCCAAACTCCCAATGTTCTGGCGGTTTGGTTTCCACAGTCCTTCTGCGGTTGACACTTTGCTGGACAAGGAGGATGTCACCCTTGAGGAGTTAATGGATGAAGACGATCTGCTGCAAGAGTGCAAAACACATAACGCTAAGTTAATCGAATAGTAAGTATATGAAGTGACATGTCATCTTATCCGTGCTTCTACGAATGATGATGAGCTATGAATTTATGTTAAAAAATTGAGTGATCTATTTCGTGGCAATTTTATTACCAATCGCTTAATATTCTACTATATATTATCTAGTATTCGTGATCCAGCTATATTGTCGAGATTACTGGATTACATTATCAACGATGACCTTGAAGATCGACAGCGGTTTAAGTAATCTATCTCCAACCAGCAGTTTCGAGAGTTGGCCATCTTTAATTCCTCATAATATTACAGATATCCCTACATTGCATGTGAAATATTTGCCTGCGAACTTACTCCCATCCTCGATGCATTGTTGGAGAATAAGGATCTTCTCATTGAGTTTTGGAAATTTCTAGACAGGCCTTCGCCATTGAATTCACTACAAAGCTCTTATTTTAATCGTGTTATATCAGTTATGTTATCCAAAAAAACTGGAGAGGTAATCGTTATAATGCTTGTTGGGTTTCTGTGATTTGGTCGTCAAATGATTTTGGATTTGCAGATGCTGGACTTTATTAAATCGCAAGAAAACTCCCTGGATAAAATTTTATCGCACCTAGAAGTCTCTGCAATGGTGGATATGCTGGTGACCATTCTTCGATTGGAGGAACTCCCGGAGGGTGCTGGTGTCGTAGAGGTATTACAACTCGCTTTCCTTTCTCAACTAGGACTCTAACTATGTATACTCTTGATGTAGTGGTTATGCTCTCAAGGATTGATGTCTAAACTTATTTCTAAGCTTGATCCTTATCTTGATCCTGAAGTAAGTTGTATTTAGTAAAGTATTGCTTTGAGGCCTTGGAATAACTTGATGTTATTTTGTTTCGTACAGATTCACTCCACAGCACAACAAGTCCTGCTCGAGATTATCAAAATCTCACAGACTGGCAATCCTGAGGCGCCTTCAATCGGACCAAATGCTCTTATCGCAGAATTCATCAGGTAATACTGATACTCTTGAAATTTTCAAGGTTTCTTTCGGGATTTAATTATGGATATTCTGTTGATAATAGCACTGCATCAGCTTCGAGACTTGTACACTACATGCTAGACCCAGAAGCCCCGTATTCAACTTCGACGCTAATTAATGCTGTTCCTATCTTCATTGACCTTATTCGCCACAACAATGCGTAATACATATGGAGATATTAACTGGGAACATATTTTGATACTTAACAAAGTTTTCTGATTTTTTAGCGATTTCGAAGGCGAGGCTCATCCCGAAATCTCTGGACACCTAGAACACAGCCGGATGGGCACCGTAGATCTAAGTGATATGTTACGTGTATTTGCCACACACATAGGGGATTTCCAAAAATTACTAGTCAACCCAAAATCAATTGTAAGTGGTACTAGTATTTGTTAGCAATTCAATACTATTCATAAACTTTTTATTATTGCAGAACGGGTCAATCAAGCTTACAGTTGGTGAGATGATACCACTAGGATTTGAACGCCTAAAAATATGCGAGCTCTTTGCCGAATTACTTCATTGCTCAAATATGACGGTGGTAAATTCGAAACCAGCACTAGTAGACGACCAGGCTGAAATGACGAGATCGGATCCTGAAGAAATACAACGTGTTCATATGAGAGAGGAGAGTGAGTTATTCATTAAGCCGGCCGAAAATACAAGCTCCGACAGGACTACCAATGCTATGGAAGAAGCTCCAGTTGATGTGCCCGACAACGGAGAAATTACAAAACATAAAGAAGGAGAGGAAATCCCAGAGAATATTCTTGAAGAGAAGAAAGAGATGGCCGTGCAACCAGAATCGGGAGAGAATGCAGAAGTTGAGACTACTAATGATGGGAAAAAATCAGGCTTGATGGATATTGCTCCAACTCTAACAGAAAAACCAACGAGTGATTTACCAGGTGATGATGAAAAGCAGCCGTATTCCGCAAATGAGAGACTTGAGTTCTCCGTAGGTGATTTGTTGAAATCAAAATTTGTTGAGTGCAAAGTTCTTCCGACATGCTTGGTATGTATATAGCTGTCTGTAATCATACACATATTTCCCCATATCATACTTAATATACTCTTTCTTTATTACGATTATAATGCAGGATTTATTCTTTAACTATCCATGGAACAACTTTCTGCACTATGTGGTTTATGATATTGTACATCAAGTGTTTAATGGAAAAATTGAGGATAAACACAGTAGGGAACTGATTTTCTCGGTAAGTAGATGCATTGGTTCTATTGGATATATATGCCACTTAATTATTTTATTCTCCCTGAAGGCGTTCACGGATGCACAGTTTACAAAACGTATAATCCAAGCACAAGCACAAAATGATCAAGAAACGTATGTAATGATAGGCATTCATTATATGGGAACTATACTAAACCCTCTCCTATAGCTCCCAAACCAAAGGAGTACGTTTAGGCTATATGGGACATCTAACTTATATTTCTGAGGAACTGGTGAAGATATCCGAGGCTCGCTATTCTGAGCTCGGTAAAGACATTCAGGCCTATCTCGAGGACCCAGAGTGGCAGAATTATATCCAACATACACTGGCCGAAACGAAAGAACGAAATCAGCTGCCACTTGGAGGAATACGACCCGCTCATGACAGCCTAAGTTTGGGCGTTGGTGAGGAGTTTGGCGGTGAAGCATCGGGTGGCGAAAAGGTGAGAAAGCATAGCATTATACTCATAAGCGTATATAGTGAGTTTATGCTAATCACCTTCCCATGTTTATTCTAGATTTCACAATACGTGTCACACCCGTCGTCAAGTGTATTGGATGCAAGATTTAGCTCAGTAGAAGACGAAGATGAAGAAGAGATTGAATGGATGAGGTTTGCATTCTATTAAAGCTTTTTTTAACATAGCTAGTATTCACTTAATCATCTATAGTGATTTTAATTGGGAGGATTTCAATATGCGAAAACCATTCTCACAAGCAACAGAGACCAATCCATTTGGCGAGCGACAATCGCTCGAGCTTGACGATGAAGATGAAGATGAGACAAAGAGTGATGAGGGAGATGAAGACGAAACGCTCCAACTTCCAGGTGTCAACACTATACCTCGAACCTCCGGCTTTGACGATGACTGGGGTAATCCTGTGCACTCCTCGCCCAAGTTCAATATGTCGTCCACAGAATCTTCTCACTTAGAATTTGCTTCAAGTGACGAACCCGTCTCTAATTTTGGCGCTGTGAGCAAATCATCCACGATGGATATTGCTGAACTGGACGAAATCTGGGGTGGGCCTATTGAGCCTGCTTCGCTACAAAAGTCAGATCCAGGGAACGAACACGAGGATGAAGATGCAGATGAATTTGGTAAGTTCGAACAAGCAGAATTCGTGGTGGACACACCAGCCAATGTGGGTGAAAACGATGGGGACGAGTTTGGAGATTTTGAAGGGGCCACATCTCAACCCGAATATTCTTCAAACAATGTAAATGCCCCTGGCGATGCAGCTGAAGAGATTCAGAATGGCATAAAAATGGGAGCTACAATAACTTCAGATCCTTCACCAAACCCTCCTTCACCTGGATAATATGACATGGAACACAGACGCCATCTCGGATGTAGTTGGCATGTTCTAAATTATGTAGAAGAGATTTCCCAATTCTCATTTCATTTTCGATTATCTATTGACTTTATTTTATTTTACTTCTCCTTCTCTTATTCTTTGAATGATAGATCGATTTTTTTAAAATGCCTTGAAATTTTCCAGTGTTCTTTTGGGAAAGTGTTTAGGTTACAGAGATTATATAACCATTGTTTTCACATCAACTTGAACTCCTTAAACTCGTTGTTTTATTTATAATATATTTTAAGTTCTTTTATAAAAACTCAAAAATTCCCTAATATACACATAGCTATAGATTTTGATGTATTTTTAAGAAAAGTGTCTATTTTACAACCCTTTCTAAAGAAAATTTTCAATGTTAAAATAAAAAAATTTTGGACGCTATGGGGATTGAACCCATGGCCTTTCGCAATTTTGCTAGATTGCAAAGCGAATGTGATACCACTACACCAAGCGCCCTTTCCACTTGTTTTTTGTTACGAGATAATTGGTTTTTGTACGGGGAAGTCACAGAGGCAGTCACATAGGCATTCAGGAAGCGCGATATCTTTAAAGTGGAGCAGCCAATAGAATTGTTTACCGCTACGTTGCCGACCCCTCGTGGTTACTCTTATGCTCCCTCATGGTTACTTTGTTGAGGTTGATTGCTATTTTGTTGGTTTAGCTTTATTTATCCTTGAACACCAGTTGAGCTATTTCCTTTATCTCTTAATTCTATTTAAACCCCTCTATTTTGTTTTACTGTTCCTCACCAATCTCTTATTTTTATTATTAAGGTGAGGATAAGCTATTATTTCATTATATTATTATTATTATTATTATTATAATTAGTTTTATTATTAGTCTTTTATTAAAACACCAATCTCTTATTTTTATTATTAAGGAATCCGCACAGCTCTCCACGAAATCTCCCTTTGCCTGTAACATTTTTGTTATGAGAAAATTGGTTTTTGGTACGGGCAAGTCACCTTGACAGTCACAAGTGACTCGATAGTATTTTCCTCCGTGCCAAAATGGACATCGAGGAGGCTATCAGAGGTGAACT
>NW_027192199.1:290859-326534 GCF_041956535.1 Calcarisporiella thermophila
AAAAAAAAAAAGACTCGATAGTATTTTGATGCCCCGGGCTTAACCAATGTGTGCTGGGTTCGATTCCCGGCGACGGCACCTGTACTAGAGATGGGTCCGGGACATACTCTAGGAATCGAGCTATAAGCTACTTCGTTCTTAATAATTTGATATTGACCGTCTTCAGAAAACAAAGAAATACGTTTAATATAGTGGCTTGTCAGAAGAAATACATGTAAGCAATGGTTGAGCGTTAGAAATAGCGTGCAATCCTTTCATTTAACTTGTATAGGAGACTTTTCAATAAAAGATCCTTCAATCTCAAAAAAAATCGAGAGCATTTTGATCAAAAAAAAAAAAACGACTCGAGAGTGTAGCACGAGTGTAGCGTAAGGTGAAGGTGCAATATTCGCGAGTATCATGACGAAAATAGCGTGATAGCATGACATGTATAACAAGGATTTCGACACCCTTAATATCCTCTCGACTTCGTTATTTCTCTTACTTTTACTTATAACTTTTCTTGACTTATTTTAAACCCTTCCGTTTTATTTTAATGTTCTATACCAATTCTCTGAACTATTAAGATGAAATTTCTTATTATATCAAGATCCGGACACCCCTACACACAATACTCCTTTCGCCCGTAACATTTTTTTTGAATAGAACACTAAATATATGGAAATTTTTTTTTCTTTTTAAATTTTTGCACGAATTCCTCGTCACCACTGTTTATTAACGGGTAGAGCCTTTCTGTTTTAATTCTCTGAATTAATGTTTTGAATCACACAATTTATCCCCATAGTATTTGCCGGGTTTAGTGAGAATTTAAAACAGCAAGGATACGATATTTATTTTTAACAAAGTTATCGTATTTATTTTCTATGTGTTTTTTTTCCTTTCTGTTAATTATATTGATTCATTTTGCAAAATATTTCTAACTTTGCAAGTTTCAATGTGAATCAATTTTTTCACTGAAATCTTGGACGAACAAATTAAAAGAGGCTTGGAACCTTTTGGATTGAAACTGTCGTTATTCGGCAAAATGACTGCAAGCAGTCACTTTTGTTTTCTTTTTTCGCCTTCAACTAGCACTTAGCGTCCACCTTTTGATCGCAATTTATTTCACCCTGAAATCATAAAGCCTAGAAATGCTAATGGCAAGGCTGAAGCTCGCTTGCCATGCATTTCGTTGTTTATCTTGCGGAAGAACTTACCGCCACCAAGTCACGGTCCGGCGCAATTTCTTCACTTCCTCTGCCAAGGCTGTCCAACCACAATTGGCCACCACTTCTATAGCTCGTCCCGAACCTATTCAGCTCCCTAATTCCGGAATCACAACGAGAATAGTAGCACCGACGCAGCTTGGTGAGCAACTTGCGGTATTGCATGCAAGTATTCGAACGGGAGAGATGGATCGAGCACGGCGAATCTTTAAAAATTTACACAAGACTACGCCGGATGCCGCAAGGGCCTTTGTAGATATTCATGTGCACAATGCATTCATGGACGGCTACGTAGAAGCAAAGCCGAGCCCGAGGACTCGTGAGGCCCTGGCATGGTTTGACGAGCTGAGCATGTATGGTTTGAAGCCTGACATTACCAGTTTCGCTATATTAATCAAAGGCTTCTTGAGGTATTATTGATTTGCTCTCTTTCGATTTCGAAATGCTTGCTTTGTGAGGCTAACTTGAGTTTGTTTGTCATTAGAACAAAAAGTTATAACACTACCCGTGTTCTGATCCAAGAAATGGAGAAGTCAGGGTTTACCATTGAGCAGCTAATGCGAAATCCACATCTTGGAGATGAAGAGCTTATTAAACTTCGCGAGGTAAATATGACAGCGCAGTCTATTTCGCTACGAATTTTTCTGATTTCCATTGAAATACTGCTAGGCGATAAAGGAAAGTTCTCCTGCTGATCTTGAGCATAGCACCAATATTTTACGTGAACTAGACCTTGCTAAAGAGAGCGCCTCTAAAGCTAAAGAATCTGCTGAAAACATACCAGAAGTCAAACCAACCAGCTCTGCGGGGCTTTTGTTCCTTCGGAAAACCCTGGGTGCGCTTGAGGAAAAGCATTTAGATCGTTATGAACGACAATTAAAGTTGGAGGAGAGAGCATATGAGGTAGCTTTAGATCGCCTTAATCACGAGAAACAGGCTTCTATTTCACGGGGAGACAAGCTCGGTGCCCTGAACCTCAGCCCACTGAAGCGGAGGATGTGGGAATGGCATACTGGTCTGAAACAGCGGATAGAGAAAGAGCTGAAGCAGATGGAGGAAAACAACGATAATTGTAAGTCGATTTCTCCCCTGACCTTAATGTTAGCTACCTTGTATATGTGGTTTTAAATATGGCCATTTTATTATGTAGTGGCGGTGTTCCTGAAACTGCTCAAGCCAGAGAAGCTTTCTGTCATCACAATATTGGAGATGCTTAATCAATACAACACGGGCATAACCGGGGGAATGCGTTCAACGCGTGCTCTTATTACACTTGGCAAAGCTATCGAGAATGAATATCATTCCGAGCAAATGAAGAAAAAATCAAACAGCCATTTGGTATGTAAACAACGGTTCATGAAAAGAGCCTATACAGTATTACCAACGGTACTTTATTTTACTAGTTTTCAAAAAAGTTCAATGTGCACAGTCTTTATTCCTCAGGAAAACTTTTTAATATGAGTGTTCGCCGTGCGCAATCTAAACTGGTTTCAGAGGATCTGCAGTCTGACTGGAAGCCGATATGGCCACAGACAACCCGGGCAAAGGTTGGATCCGTGCTTGCCAGTCTGCTCATTGATACCGCAAAAATACCCGTTACGAAGACCTTAGCAAATGGCGAGAAAATGTAGGCCTACCATTTTGCTTTGACCAAGATGAAATTTGATAACCAACATTCTCCACTTGAATTAGAGTTGAAGAGCTTCCAGCTTTTTATCACACCTATGCTTTTATTAAAGGAAAAAAGGTGGGAGTCATCATGCTAAACGACAACCTTTGCGAGATGCTAGCTCGTGAGCCTCTCCGGGACACTCTTCACCCTAAACTGCTGCCTATGCTTGTGCACCCTAAACCCTGGCTCACATACAACAGCGGCGGTTATCTAGCAACTAAATCGGTTTGTATGCGCACGAAAGACTCTCCGGAACAGATGATCTATCTCCGAAAGGCTTCTGAACAGGACCGATTGAGCGCAGTGCTGACGGGACTAGACGTTCTCGGGTCAACACGGTGGACAATCAATAGGGGTGTTTTTAACGTCGTTCTTGAGGCGTGGAACACCGGAGAGGCGATAGCAGATATTCCTCCCGCCAAACTCAATCTTCCTTATCCCACCAAGCCCACTGGAACTGATCAAAAAGAGAAGCATCAATGGGCCAAAGCAATGCAAGCAATTGAACTGGAAAAGCGCAACAATCACAGCTTGAGGTGTACAGTAAATTATCGCATAGAAATTGCGCGTGCCGTGAGTAGATGGATGCAATTTCTTCTACCCTTATTCCTACTGAACGTTTTCTATTTACCTTTTGCACTAGTTTTTAAACGAACCTATTTATTTCCCTCATAATCTTGATTTCCGTGGCCGCGCCTATCCGATGCCTCCTCTTCTCAACCATTTAGGTGATGACTTGTGCCGTGGCCTGCTAAAATTCGACGAAGCAAAGCCATTAGGCTCAAAAGGGCTAAAATGGCTTAAAATTCACCTAGCGAACGTTGTGGGTTACGACAAGTAGGGATCTTGGCATCTTTTGATATCTATCCTGTTTATGTATATACTTATTTTCTCTAAACAGGTATTCATTTGTCGATCGTGAGCAATTTACCATGAACAACTTGGAGAATATCTTCGATTCTGCAGATCGCCCGCTGACTGTTAGTATTGTGGCTTATTTTAGTATAGGAAAAACCAATTTTAACGACCGGATATCTTGTAGGGCAAACGATGGTGGCTACAGGCAGAAAATCCTTGGCAGTGTCTAGCAAGTTGTTTGGAGTTAACCGAGGCTCTCCGTAGCCCGGTACCTGAAGAGTATCGAAGCCGGCTTCCAATTCACCAGGATGGAACCTGCAATGGTTTACAACATTATGCGGCTCTGGGGGGTGATATCGCCGGAGCCCAGGCGGTCAACCTCGAGCCCTCTGATCGACCCCAGGATGTATACGCTGGCGTGCTCAACCTTGTGATAAAACAAGTGGACCGGGAGGCGGCTGAGGGGAATGAACATGCCCTAATGTTGCAAGGCAAGCTTACGCGCAAGGTCATCAAACAGACCGTAATGACCAATGTGTATGGTGTGACGTTTGTTGGAGCTCGCGAGCAAATTGCTGCACGCCTGAAGGAGATCAACGTCCCTGAGGAAGAGGTATACAAGTTGAGTGTATATCTTGCAAGGAAGGTGTTCGACTCAATCGGTGAGCTGTTTTCCGGAGCGCGCAAGATTCAAGACTGGCTTAATCTGTGCGCACACCGGATTGCCAAGAGTGTTCCCCCTGAGACCCTGGAGAGAGTGGAGCGCAATTCATTGGAGGTCAGCTCCACCTCCGGCAAGGGGAAAAAGAAGGCACAAACCGCTGGAGCCCATCAGATGACGAGTGTGATATGGACCACCCCCCTTGGGCTCCCTATTGTGCAACCCTACCGCAAAGTTGGACAAAAGGCCGTCAAGACAAATCTGCAAATGATCACCATTGAAGATCCTAACGCGCCTGCCCCTGTCAACACTCGCAAGCAACGCACCGCCTTCCCCCCGAACTTCATTCACTCGCTGGATGCCACACACATGCTCATGTCGGCAGTGACGTGCCAGGCCAAAGGTCTCACCTTTGCAGCAGTGCACGATAGCTACTGGACCCATGCTAGCGACGTCGATACGATGAACACGGTGATCCGAGATGAATTCGTGAAGTTGCACAGTCAGCCTCTTATGGAGAGACTGCGGGATGAGTTCGTGGAGAGATATGGGGGATATAAGATGCCGGTGCCGGTATCTTCTCCTGAGGGCAAACGGTTGGCGAAATTGACCCGCAAGGTGCGGGCGAAAGTCGAGGAGCTTCCGCCTCCCGTTGTGGAGCCTTGGGTGGAAGAGATGCTACGGAAAACAGAGAGCGAAATCGCGGCGGAAACCAAGACAGAAAAAGAGGGCAAGTACGCAGACGAAGTTGACATGGATGAGGTTTTGCTCGGGGAGGAGGAAGAGGAGGAAGAGAATGATGACAACCTCAATAAGTCTGAGCCGACTAAATTGCTGCAACAAGTATGGGTAGATTTGGAGATACCCCCATTGCCACCAAAAGGGGAATTTGATGTGTCCAAGGTGAAGTTGTCAGACTATTTCTTCCATTAGACACACTTGCTATTTATTTGTATAAATACGGACTCTCTTGTTTATTTTCATTTGGATATTTTTCTATTCGTTTTTTCACGCAATTTTTCACGGACTCTTCAAAAAACTAATAATAAAAAAAAAAAAAATCCAAAATCGACGGTCCTCAAATCGATACCCCTTTACGCGCCTAGCTCAATAATGGTGAATAAATGCGTGTTGAGCCTTGGGAAAAGCATGAATCAATTAACATCTTTTCCATTTTGTTAGACCCCATCGCGATCTCGTAAAAGGAAAGAGAAGGAGTCCTCTACACTACTTGATCTTCGTCCAGATCAAGTGGAAGAAATTCGAGAAGGTGGATTTTATTATTAACCATTTCCTTACTATCTCAATCCCTGATCTGAAATTTTTTTTCAGCCTTTCGCTTATTCGACACAGATGACTCCGGCTACATTGCTTCAAAAGAATTGAAGGCAGCATTACGTGCACTGGGTATCGAGCCCAAACGCGACGAACTTCAACAATTAACGAGAGAGGTAGACCCGGATTCAACCCACATAGTTGAATTTGATAGATTTTTAGAGCTGGCTGCTAGAAAATTGGTGGGTGATGATCATGGATGATTCTTGCGGTCATTATTTCATAGCCCTAATATTCTCTGGATTAGTCGGAAAGAGATATTAATAGCGAAATTATAAAAATTTTTCGCCTCTTCGACGATGACAATACAGGCAGAATTTCTTTTCGCAACTTGAAACGTGTGGCACGAGAAGTAGGAGAGCCAATTACGGACGAGGAGCTGCGCGAGATGCTCGAGGAAGCGGACCGGGATGGGGACGGCGAAGTGAGCGAAGAGGAGTTTGTACGAATCATGAAGAAGACCGGCCTTTTCTAAAGTATCCATGTGCAAACTCTCCCATCTTTTTTTGTTGTATTATACAATTGTTCCAAAGTTTCCCCCGTACTTCTTTCATTTGCATATCTTTAATATATATATATTTACAAACACGTATATTATACATTCTTCTCTACCGGTAGGTAGAGTTTCATTTCCGGGGGTAGTTCATCTTCAGTATATAAACGATCTGCAAAGTAGATGCGCCGTATCCGGCAGTTGGCATGAATATCAACGCGTAATGTCTCGGCGTAATTGGTGCCATAGGCACGTCGTGTGTAGTCGGCCAGGTTGAACTGAACATGGTTCCAACCCGGGTCCAGACGCATTGGCATAGTACAAATATAGGGCTTCACCCGTGTGGTCATCTATGATGAATACGTCAATGCTTTGTCACGCCTGGTTACTTGTACACTAGAATACTTACCTGGAAATTGGACGCACGAAATCGCCGCTTAATTCCTTTATCATCTAAAACAGTGACCTCAAATGAGAAAAAATGACCTGTGTTTTTCAGAATAAGCACCAAGAATGGAAGCTTGATGCCCAGGGTGCGGTCAACGGGAGCAGGGCATGTGATTCGAGTGTGGGCGAGGTTAGGGGAAGAGAGGTCAATCACGGTCGATTGGAGCTCATCGTCAATAACGCGTTCAATGGACCCTTTTTCCCCCGTTTCCTTCTTCCAAAGTTGGAGAGGATCGGTGCCAATACTATATAAAATGGAGAGAAAACCAGCCTTAAAATAAAAAGGGGGGCATTAATTCCAAATTTCTTTCATCTTATCATCCAGCTATTCACGTACTTGAAATGTATTCCTAAACATTAAGGAATGATAATTGTATATTAAATGACTAGACCTCGCGCCTATTTTGTGATCGTTAATTTTGAGAAAAGACGGTGGCGCAGTCTATTTACATGCTCTTTTGGGATATATAAAGAGGGGATGTTTTCGTTTTGGCTTCCTTATGGTTTATGACATGCTTGGTTTTGGCAGAAAGCATACTTTTTTCTTCATGGAAAATATAGTATGTTTATTTGCATCCGAGCATAAGAGTAATATCGGCATCTGCCCGTTGTATCTGCCACGCTATAGACCTTAAAATATTCTGGCCGTGGTTCGTTAATACGGGTATAATCAATCCAAGAATTGAAATCATTCGATATTGAAAAGATTGCTTTTTGAGAAATGCAATCAGTAAATTTGGCCTCATCATGCCAATACTACACCTGAGAATGGCATACTCTTTGGGATGCAATATGGTGAACTTGCATTGATGATTTACTGAAATAGGAATTAGAAAGACAATCATTACATTACAATTAAATTTAAAAGTGGAATGCTCGGCGTCACGTATGTGTTGGCTATACGGGATGCCTCACTCATTCGCACAAAAGACATGCATTAAAAATGGGTGTGAGCTCATATTAAAACATCGAAATTTACGCTCCAGCCTCTTGACCCTCTTTTGCGCCAGCATTCTCTTGAGTTTCGATTTTTTGCTCGGTACCCGGGGTCTGCTGGAGTTCGGTTTCCTCCACCTTTTGCCCACTATGCTCGTCAGCCTCCGCCTCCTTACCCTCTGCTCCCGAATCGCTGATATAATTCGTGTCGGTGATTTGGCGACAAACCACAAATATACCTGGCAGAGCTACGAGTAGCAGGACAAAATTGAGGATGGCCTCACCCATATAAGGGATGCTAGTGGAATCGATTGCCCAGGAAATAGCGCCTCCGGCGCTCTGAATGCTCTTGTAAAATCCTTTTACAAGTCAGATTCGTTAATCGTGCTCTAAAGCACCAAGCTGTCTAGTGGCGACTTAACTTACCAGCATATCGAGATAAGGTCAGAGGATCATTGGTAAGAGCGCCCATTATCCAGTAGCAGTACACCTGGAACATGGCATCGTTGAACCCGTAGAGCAGGTAGACAATAAATGGCCCCCCGAAGCGTGAGTCGTTTAAATCCACGCCAAGCGATGGGTCATTGCGCGTGAACGTGCTCTGCCACGCAAGTCCTCCAATCCAATTAATGATGAAAAGCGAGGACACAATTCCAAATCCAATATAAGCGCGTTTGCGCCGAGGAAAGCGTTGTAGATCCAGGATGGTGCCCAGCAACAGAGCGCCGAAGATCTGCGCGGCCCTATTTGTAACGAAAGGGTGAGCATTGGAACGATGCATGCGTGAGCACACAGTGGTCTGCTATCCGTTACCAGTATATCACGTTGTTGAGGGCCTTGGCTCGAACACTGAAATACACCCCGTTGATCCTAAATTGATACGAGTAGAAAAAGTTGCTGTAGAGGAAGGCGAAAAACAGCCACAAGAGGGTTTTGTTGAAGAGCAGCTTCAACACTTCGATGGCCTCGGGAATAACCTCGGGATATTTGAAATTGTTGACGCGAGAGCCGTCCTTGCGCCGGACATAGTTTGGTGAGACCATGAGCAGGATTAGAACCGTCCCCAGCGACATGATAATCATGATCGCGATGTAGGTCGAGGGGGCTACTGCGCCAACCGAGCTGTTTCCAGCGTTAAGTGCGAGCATAACGATCGAGCCAATAAGAGCGCCACAATTGAATATCATCCTAATACGATGCAATTGTCAGCGGGGAGGTTATAAAAAGTAAAATGGTGTTTGAAATCAGTCCTGACCAAAACAAGGAGATATAACGGCCCTTTGACGCTTCGTCTGGATAGCTGGGTATGAAAATGGGAGGTTAGATTTTCTATAGTAAAAAGTACTAGTAAAAAGAATTAGGGCTATGTACCTCATCATGATAGCGCCCTGGGCGGCCCACAATAGACCAGCGCATATCCCGAGGATGCATCCGGCAGCAACCACAAAAGCACCGTTTTGAGACGTCTGATAATCATAAAACGAGCCCGCATACAGGACATAGCCCCATCCTCCAAGAAAGAGGGTAAGTTTTGGACCAAGGATGTTATTGATACTATAAAAAGTATGCATGGTAAGCATTTAGTCAAGGATTTGAGAACAAATAACGAAACTTTACCCTCCTGCGGCAAAACTCACTATCGCAAACAACGCATATAAGCCAGCATTTGCTCGGCTGACTGTACTGATATCATTCTCTGCTAAACCAGCCCCCCCAATACCATTAAGGGCATTGAACAGACCTGGACAGCAGAAGCTAAACGGACATGTAAATGTCAAGCCGGGCCCATTGAAACAACGAGCTAAATACTCACCAGACTAGTCCTAGCAAGCCCACTTGCACTATGGGCTGTCGGTACCAGCGATAGAGTTCGAAGTTGCTTAGTTTATCGTCAACTTTGCCCCAGAAGTTCTCCCTATTATTGATAATAGAAGCCTTAATACGAGAAAGAGACGCAGATGGAGATAGATAGGCCTACATGCTTTGTGACAGAGCTCCAGGAAGGAGTAAGAGAAGAAAGAGAAGAAGAAATGCGGGATATTGGACGGATAAAAAGGCACTAATGAAAAAGAGGAAAGCAGAGTCACAGGCAAACCTAAATTCTATTTCAAAGCAATTGGGAAGACGCATGGGCTTTCCCGTAGAGGGAGACGTTTGAGACTGCGGTTATGCCGACAGGGATTATAGTTTCATCCTCAGGGAGGGAAAATAGGATGGTCGCAGGGTGAGGTGGAGAATAAGGAAAAGCACGCGGTCCACCGCTCTATGCTAGTACAGGAGCAATCCTTAATCACGATGAATACTCCAGCCGGGGGGCATGATTTCCTGGCATTTCTGACGGGTTTCAGACGTATTGAAGAGAGCCACAGAAGAGAAGGAGAAAGAACTCGATATGCCGGGCCTGCGCGTTGTCAGAGCCGACCACTACTCAGCAGCCAGTTCCTGCTCCGCCTACTTTACTTCTTCTCGGGCCTCCATTGCCACTACGGAGGCCGAGTGCTAGGAAAAGCGTGTGCATTCTGAGTTCCAACAAGGCGAAGATACCGGAAAGCGGACCCGAATGAGCCACAGCTCCGCTTACCTTTGCTTACTCATTCCAAGCATGGAGAGGGGGATGGGGGGAGCGCACTGACGTGCCCCTTAACATGATTGTACCAGTTTTCATTTACCGTGTTTCGAATTTTCAATTAAAATCACGCGGGCCCATCTCAATGGTCTTTGGCTAGAAGGCATCTTGTTACAAGACTACTCTGCCACCTCGGCCATGGATATCTGTTGCTACTAGTGTTACTCGATGTCGCTTTTCTTCTCTGCGGTTCGACGCTACTCGGACGGGTTATTTTTAGACGGTTAGTAATTGCTTGGCAGTTAGGTTAGGTTAGATGCTGACGAGTGGTCCCAAAAGATCTACATATCTCTTATTCCAATAGAGGGAGATAGTCAAACAGCCGAATTTTCATACAACAAAACCTCTTTATTTATCAGAAAGAATTCGCTGAGTTGTATAGTGCTGACAGTCATAGTTCTTAGATTTTCTTCTTGAATTCCCTCTATCATTAATAGGTTTTTTTTATTTAAATTGACCCGTTTCTATATCTGGCATTTTCAAGAAGAGTGCCTCCCCAGAAAAAACAATTATTTCGTCTGGAACTGAAGAGTGTGCACACTTTCGTTGGCTCTGTCAATAGTTTCTAATCATCGATTCATCGGGAGACAGTAGAAACGTCAGCCCTCCATTTGATTCTCTTTAGAGTATCGCAAGAAAATTTGGAGGTAGCTATTGCGATGGATATTATCTGAATTGGTTCGACTGTGGAAAATGGCTTCTAACCTTTTTTTTTTCTCTGCTGTCTGTGCTTATTAAGCGTCCCAGGCCCTTAAACAACAGGAACAGAAATATTACGAGCTACAAGCGGAGGTCATAGCCCCTATAGAGCCTGGATGAATGGGAATCCACTACAACACAAGGCCTATTTTGTTGACAAATTCAAAACCATGTTATCTTCGGATAGAAAAGATTCACCCATGATGATGAAGAATGGAGGCGATTTCATCGAAAAACTCACGGGGTTTCCGCCTCCCGCTTCACAAGTCCTTGGCAAAAGCGTCATCTCTAATCCTGACTCCATTACCGGCGTTGAATTCAGTGATGTATCCGATCATGACTGCGATGCGGCTCCTTCTTGGAATGAATTTATTGCTCGCTACGCACAGGGATTCTACCTCAACCATATTCCACCACAACCCCCATCCCCCGACTCTTATTCCAGCGACGATCGCAGCGCCGAATCACCCAACCGCCGCATGGAGTACTTCCCCGCCCCATATCCGGCGAATGAAGAGCTTCGCCAGCGGGCCCTGTATCGCTATCGCATCCTGCAATCGGAGCCGGAGGTGATGTTCGACCGCATTGCCTATCTGGTGCGCCACCTATTTGATGCCCATGCATGTTATATATCCCTTGTTGACAAGGAAACCACTTGGTACAAGACTGAAGTGGGCTTCTCCCAGGTTTGCCTTGATCGTGATGTCAGCCTGTGCACCCATGCCGTTCTGAGTCCAGAGGGGGACCCTTTAGTGGTCCTGGACACCCTAAAGGATTGGCGTTTTGCGAAAAACCCGCAGGTGGTCTCCGAGCCCTACATTAGATTTTACGCAGGGGCCCCGCTGCGCACCAGCGATGGCTTCAACATTGGTGTTTTGTGTGCCGTCGACACGCGGCCACGGGACGAGTTTACAATCGAGCAGCGCCGGCAGCTGCGGGACTTCGCGGATATGGTGATGCATCAGATTGACCTCGTTAGCAACACCCTACGTCTCCGTATCCACAATCGCATGCAGGTCAGCATCACGGAATTTACCCGCACGTGCTGTGAAAACAACAAGCTGCAATTCACGATGGGCTCGCCAGAGATTCTATCCCCCGACTCTGTGTGCATGCGGCGTGAGCATCGCCTTGCCTGCCGCCTCATTCACGAAACCCTCCAAGTCGACGCCGCCCTGGTCATCGAGCTCTTGCCGGCTGAGCCCCTGCCCGAGCACCACCGGCTCCACCAGGCCGTTTCTGCCAACAAAATCTGTGTCGGCCGTCCGTCGACGCTCGAGCAGAGTTCGGAGATCCACTCGGTCACCGCGGTCGGACTGGACGACCAGGAGTACCGGAGCCGCACGAGCATACGGCAGGAGGTGGAGAGGCTGCTTCGGGATGCTCACGTCATGGAGAACATCGTTGCTGCCGAGAATTCCTCCGTGTACATCTACCAGAACAATTTGCCGCCCTCTTCCGGATACGCATCCGCAATTGTGGTAGGCCTGCACTCTCCCAAGGCGCACTGCTCCACCTTGGCAGAGTGCACGCTTGCCGCCTCCACCAACCCAGACGCACTCATCGTGGTGCTAACCAAGGATACAAAGCGGGTGTTCGAGGAGTCCGACAGCCTATACCTAATGAACTTTGCCGCGGCCGTGATGAACGAACACATCAAAAAGGGCGTGATTGCCGCGGATTTGGCGAAAACCGCGTTTATATCAAGGTAAGCAGTGCTCGCACTAGCATGATGTGCTTGAATTTTTTTTTTCTGATGGAGCAATCTTTCATTTCCATCGTCAGTGTCTCCCACGAGTTCCGCACCCCACTCCACGGGATCCTTGCTCTGCTCGAACTACTCCTCCCTCCCGACGCCCCTCAACATCGCCCCCCCATTTCTCCCGAAACCACCGACCCCAACCTTTCCCCCACATTGCAGGATAATGTCTCCGGCTTTGATCCCCTTACCCCCAACCAACAAAATTTATTGCGCACAATCGAGTCGTGTGGTCGCTCGCTCACCTCGATCGTGAACAATGTGCTCGAATTTGCACGGCTTGAGCACCGTCGTGTGGTCCCGCACGAGGAGGGGGAAAATGTGAACTTGGTGAGGCTGTGTGAGGAAATCGGAGAGAGCATGGGGAGTCTTGTGGACCAAAACGTTGAATTTGTAGTGTCAGTAGAGGGTGATCGCGGAGAAAAGGACTGGGAGACAGCATGGACCGTCAAGTCAGTCGGGGGGATTTTGCGCCAAATCCTCGTCAACGTAAGTTAGCAGTGTTTTGTTTTTGCTTCATAAGGTGGATGATTGACGTGGTTCTGTGCATGCATGTTTATTTTGATTTATATATATATTTTGTCGTCACTTGGGGTCATCGATAGCTCCTTGGGTAAGTGCTAGCTTAGATTGTCGAATCCCATATCTCACTTCAGCGGAATAACACATGCTCCCATTTCGTTTGATTTAGGAACGCGTTCAAATTCACAACATCCGGCACCATCGAGCTCTCCCTTTCCCGCCCCACCGTTACAAGCCCGGCAACGACTCCTATGGAGGCGGATCCGTCGGTGGCAACCCTTCGTCTCCAAAGGACGCTTCCCTCCTCCACCTCCTCCTCCACCTCCTCCAATCCCTATAAGCTTGCCAAAATACCCATTGTCCTCACTGTGTCGGACACCGGCAAGGGCATCTCACGCAACTTTCTTCAAACACGGCTTTTCCAACCGTTTGCACAGGAGGATCCGCTCGCGCCCGGGACGGGGTTGGGGCTGAGTATTGTGCGGCTCTTGGTGGACAAGTTGGAGGGTCGGGTGGAGGTGGAGAGTAGGGAGGGGCACGGGAGCGTGTTCCGTGTGTACCTGTGGTGTGAGGAGGCGGACACCGAGGAAACGGATGTAAAAGAAGGGTCGGCGGCGGTGGCGGAAGAGGAGGAAGTCGCTGTTGTGGACACCAACGTGGAAATCGGAGAGGGTAAAGGTTTGTCGGCAAGCAACGAAGGCCATGGTGACAAGTCCAAGGATCGGCCGTGTCCTTTGACGATCAAGATGCCTGCGGCATGCCAAGCATCGCCCCACGGCCGTGCTCGATTACTGGTGCCCCAGGAGCGAAGATTAGGGCAGATCTTAAAGGAGTATCTCGGGGAATGGTGCGGTCTAGAGGTGGTCACCGGGGAGCCGAAGGGTGAGCACACACGAGACGATCTGGTGGTGGCCGAATATGGCCCTGAGCTCATCCGCTGCTTAACCACCTCTCGAACACGGGCCGTTGTGATCACCCCCATCTCCGAGTTGGGGCAGGCGGCGAGCGAGATTGCCGAAGCGCGGCGGCGCGGGTTCCAAGCCCCCGTAGAATTAGTAGGGAAGCCGGTGGGGCCATTGAAATTGCTCAGGGCGGTTCAGCAGTGCTTCAGCGCTCCCGATCCCACGGAAAACGCCGAGAGCGAGGGTGTGGAGCTCGACGACCCACGGGGGGAGGACGCGGAGAGTGGGGGTGGACAAGGCCGGAAAAAGCACCCGCTAGAGAGGCTCAACCTGCAAACGAATGGGCGCAGCTTATCCAGCCAGAGCCTGATATCGACGCCGACGCTGGAGGCGGGATCGCCCTTCTCTCCCACGCCCACCTCGGCCTCTCCCACCACTCCGCCGTATGTGCTCGTGGTGGAGGACAACTCCGTCAACCGAATGATCCTGGCCAACTTTCTGAAGAAGCGGGGGGTACCATTTGAGGAGGCCGAGAACGGCTTGAGGGGAGTCGAGATATTTAAGCAGCGGCAGGACGATGGACGGCGATTCGACGTTGTATTGATGGGTAAGTAGGGGACACTCGTCTTCTCTCTTGGTTGACCCGATCTCACCCCCCCCCCCCCCTTTTTTTTTTTTCCTTCCTCTAGACATCAATATGCCCGTGATGGACGGGAACAAGGCCACGCAGGAGATGCGGCATTTAGAGCGCGAGACCGGCCATCGCACCACCATCATCGCTCTCACCGGGCTTGCGAGCGACCATGATAGACGCTTCGCCTACGACTGTGGGATGGACGAGTTTTTAACCAAGCCAGTCAGCTTAGTCAGGCTGGCGGATATCCTCAAGAGCAATTTTGCATAAGTCATTGGAGTTTGCTTTCGATTCTGTTCTTTTTCCTCTTCTTCTCTTTATTATGTAATTGTTTTTTTATTTGATGTTTAGTTCCTCTTTTCAGCTCTCCACACTTTTTCCTATTTTCATTCCCTGTATGTAAAGACAATCTAATCTTGATAAAGGCTGCTACCTATACGCACATGAATTGGGCTGGCCTTTTGGCCAGCGAGACGGCTCATCGATCCTGCCCGATGCAAATTGAGCTCCGACCAAATCACGACAAGGGCCGAGGGCCTAGCCGTGGAAATAGGCAAGCACTGCACCTGAGATAGTGGAGAAAAATGGTCGATCGCCTGGACATTGTGTACGCGATCCTTGTCACTCTCCATCTCTTCCTCTGCCCCTACACCAAGGTGGAGGAGAGTTTTAATTTGCAAGCCATCCACGATGTGATGCGCTTCGGTGTATTCCCGGATGCCCTGAAAAAGGTGAGAGCTGCCTCCGGGAGGAGGGTTAGGGGCTGTATTATGGAATGCTTGCGATCCACGGGCTACCCTCTGGAACCCCTCCCCTTCCCCGCCTTCGCACTTTTCTTTTCTCTCCACTCCACCATCTGACTGACGCGTCTCTCCACGCTTGCAACCTCGCCTCTTCTTCCTCACTCTTACAGTATGATCATTTCGAATTCCCGGGGGTAGTTCCTCGTACCTTTGTGGGAGCGCTCGCAATCGGCGGCCCCCTGCGGGCTCTCTCCCAAGGGCTGGAGCTTGCTGGGGTGGAGGTCAGCAAGTTTGTTTGGCAGTATTCCGGTAATGTCCCCCATTTCTTAAGGCATTGGCGTGGGATGCCCATTAACCTTCGATGCTGTAGCGCGGTTCATTCTGGGCCTCTTCACCGCCTACTCGCTCGCCCGTTTACGGCGCTCCGTCGCACTGCAGTTTGGAAAGCCGGTCGCCAATGCGATGGCGCTTCTCAACTGCAGCCAGTTCCACACGGTATTCTGGGTCTCGCGAACGCTACCCAACATGTTCGCATATCCCCTAGGTAGGTCCGACGGCCCCTTGTTAGCAAGCACGCGTATTCACCCTTTGCCTCTTCACCCCCAGTTCTCCTTGCCTATGCGCACTGGCTCCAGCCGTCCCTCCGCCCCGACGAATACCGCGCCGCCCACCTGTATCCCATGATCCGTCTGCTCGTGTTCGCCACCGTGGTGTTTCGCTTCGAGCTCGCCATGTTGCTTGCGCCCATCGTCGCGGTGGAGTGGCTCGTGCTGCGGCGCCTGCCCTTCTGGCGCACCGTGTATGAGGGCGCCCTGGCCACGGGCGCAAGCTTCTTGCTGACGGTGGCGGTCGACTCGTACTTTTGGCAACGGCCGGGGCTGTGGCCCGAGGGGGCGGTGTTCTACTTCAACGGGATTCTCGGCAAGCATGTCGAGTGGGGGGTGAGTCCATGCCGCTTTTCTATCCCATAGGCCCCTGCCTGATGAAGGACCCACGTAGGTGGCCCCGTTCCACGCCTACTTCGCCTCGCTGCTGCCCCGGATCCTCGTGGTCGCGTACCCCCTTGCGGCCATCGGCATGCTGCTGGACCATCGTGTGCGCCGGTACGTCACGCCCATCCTCGCGTTCGTCGTGCTCTTCTCCTTCGTGGCCCACAAGGAGTGGCGCTTTGTCGTGTATGTGGTGCCGGTGTTCAACCTTGCGGCCGGGGTCGCCCTCATCCGCCTGTACCTGAAGTCGCGCTCGTCCGCGGTGTATCGGCTCGCGATCTTTGGATTCGTCTCGCTCATCATGGCGAGCTTCATGGCGAGCGGCCTGGGCGTGCTCGTGTCGAGGCACAATTACCCGGGCGGGGTGGCGCTTGCAAGGTTACATGTGCTGGAGGCGAACGCCACCGACGGTAAATTCCTTCTTTTTCTGCAAGGAGAGGCGGCTGGCGGCGGATAGGCCGCCGGGCGCTTTCTCGTTGGGGCATGCTTTATTGATGCGGGGAGCTCTGTGTTGGTTTACAGTCCATGCGCACATCGATGTCACCACGGCCATGACGGGGGCGTCGCGGTTCGGGCAGCTGCGGGAGGACTGGAGATACTCCAAGGTGGAGACCCACCAGAGCCCCGACGAGTACACCGTGTACACCCACCTCCTGACCGCCTCCCCCGCCCAGCACGAGGCGCGGTTTGCGGTGCTGGAGGAGGTGAGCGGGTACGCGGGCATGAAAATTCGCAGGCCGAGCAAGACGCGGGAGGAGGCGGCCGCTCGCTTACGCGATGAGGGGTGGTGGGCCCTCAGCCCGGTGGAGATCCTGCTGAAGCCCCAGGTCTGGATTATGAAGCGGCGAGACTGACGAACACATGAAAAAAGAAAAAGGAGTAGCGCCCTAGGCGCAATCCAATGTCGGGCGTTTTCAATGCAAGAAAAAGGTCTTTATTTGAAAAAAAAAAAAGAATAAATAAGTGGGAATTGGGGGATATGGATTTGCTTGATATCTAGATAGGCTAGGATCATCATGCAAGCTTGGCATTCGATATCAGTTGCCCATTTTTTGCAAAGGGCCCATGGTTACATAGAATAGAGGTCTCCGCCGATACACATGAAGACAGCTTTAGCTTATCCATGTCATTTAGTACCCCCAGACTAGCTTGAGGGAGGGCCTGGGAATTAGCTGGAGACAGTCCTTTTGGAATAGGAGTACATGTTCCGATAGCTGGGAGCATGAATGCTGAGGGAGTCGAGAATGGTGTGTTTAGACCAGATGGTGCAAATCTGGCGAGCAGGTCAGCCCCATTTTCATGGCGAATACTGCCGTGGGGCTGCCATTGGTTCCATGGGCCAATTTGACCCTAGGCTCATCTCACGTTGTCATTGTCGAGTCCATCGCCCGAGACGAAGCTATCTCGCAAGGATCAGTGGCAAAACACGGATGGTCCGGAAATTTCCATGGAGCCATTCAAAGAGTTTTCAGAGAACAACGTGGGTGCGAGCAAGAACCATTCTAGTTCTGTTCGTGGCCAAATAGTCCTCGCGCTCGGCAACAACGTGCGCGGATGCGTTACACCATCCATAAGCCTCGCAGCCCGCTGCTGCCGCGGGCAGGGATGGGCAGGGCAGGGCAGGAAGCCTTCCGATGGAGATGGACATGACGAAGATGATGGCATGGGCGATGAGAGATGGAGAACAGCCAAGAGCCAGAAACCCTGCTCAGAATTCGGCATTCCGGGCCGGGCGGCTTGCGCTGGTAGGCGAAGGAGATCAAATCCGAGGGTGGAGCGGGAGGGATTTTTGCCGCCCCTCTGCCGTCCTCCCTGATTCGCCGTGCGCCATCTTCATATGCTCCCGAAGCGGTGACGAGGGTGCCGCAAGCTCGGCGGAGCGCGAACGCAGCCAGGGCTCCCCCCCAATGGGAGGGCGCGGCGCTTGTTTTTCTCGGGGATGCGCAGCAGAGACACATGCAGCCAGCCCCGACCACAGGCTCCAAGAGCGGGAGCACAGTAGCGTTGAATGAAGTGCCACATCGGCTCAGCGTTCTATGGAGAACGGGCCGTGATGACATCGGATGGCCCCTAAATGGGAAGGCCCTTGGTGCGGCCCTGCGCAAGCCTCCGCCGATTAGCCTTTCCGGGCTAATCGCGGCCCCCGCCATTTGCGGCTGCAAATCACAGCCGAGACCCCCGGCGCCCTCCCCCTTCGCAGCGCTCGGCGGTTTGACGGCGCCCCTTGCTCTGCAGCGCCGGGGAAGGCGCCCGTTGGCTGGACGGGGCCCTTTGAGTTAGATTAAGCGCGGAGCCGTGGTACCTCCGCAAGATGGACAGCGATATCGGGACAGGCCAGCGCATCCATGGCTTCTATGAAACGCTTAGCCAATCGCCGGCCACGTCCTGCAATCTTGGAGAGCAAGCAGGAGACCGCAAAGCTTAAACCGCGATCATCTCGCGGAGCCGACTGGGCGGGCCATCGCGCCCCTCCTGCGGCGCGGCGGCAAGCAGAGTGCAGCGGAGAAGCGGGCGGCGGCTGGCCGGGCTCGGGCCGCCGGCTCCCGCCTCCCTGCCTGCGGCGCGCATCCCATCGGCAGGTCGCCAAACAAGCTTGCAGAGAGATCCCGGCCAACTCTAAAGCATCGGGCTATAGGGTTGCTGAGCTTGCCCATCTCGGCCAATAAACCGCCCTGGTTCATTTCTGTTTCCATCACGGATGTGGAGAAATGAAATCCCGTTTAACCTTATATTTTCGGCCTTGGGCTGGTTTTTCTTTCCTGCCGAAATTCGCGATTCTCTTCATCCCATTCCCCCCCCCCCCCCGACTCTCCCCCTCCCGCGCGCATCCCCCCTCCCCCCCTCCCCCCTATATCCTATTAATGTTACCCCGCGCATCTACCCTCCTAGCATAATGGGAAGCCAGATTTCCCAGCTGAATAAAAAGGCAAAGTCCAAGTGCAAGTCCGCCTCATCATCGTCCGGAATCCGAGCGGTCTCCTCCTCCATCATCCCGGGCTCTTCCCGGCGCTCCATCCCCGCCTACCTCCTTCCCACCAAGCACGATGAGAAGTCCATTCTTGAGCTGCGCAAGCGTGCGGATCACGAGCTGATGAAGAAGAAGCTCCAGAGGCGGGGCCGCGATACCGAGCCGGAGGAGGAGCGGCACAAGGACAGCTCCGGGCTCAAATTTCGCGAGGGGAGAAGCTACGTAGAGGGGCAGGCCTATCTCTTCCCCATCGACGAGGAAGACGCAATCCGTCTGGTGCACGAATACTACACATTTAGGGCAATCCTTGGATGGTGCGGCTCCTCTCTCTTCCCCTTCCCAACTCCCGTTGCCTTGCGCCGATGGCTGCTAACCGCTCTTTCTCTCTCTCCTCTCCGTAGCAACTTCTTTGCCCCGATAGAAGAACGCCTGCGGAACGGCTGCAAGGTCTTGGACGTTGGGTAGGTATTTGTCATGTTTGCCGCCTCTCGGCCCCTGTCTCATGCGTATCCCCCTTCTCTCCCATCCAGCTGTGGGCCGGGACTATGGTTGCTGGTGAGTTTCGACCCTCCTCTTGCCTCTGCTTGCCGGAAGAAAAGATGATGAAAAGGATAACCAACTCTTCGATGTGACTTCCCTTTGCTCGGTTGAACTCTCTTTCTAGGATATGGCCAAGGAATACCCCAGCTCGGAGTTCGTTGGAATCGACGTGCACTCGCTCATGTTCCCTAAAGAGATCCCCCCAAACTGTCGGTTCGAGGTGGTCGATGTGCTCAAGCCTCTGCCCTATGCCGACGAGGAGTTCCACTTTGTCCACCAGCGTAATATGATGACGGGTAGATTCCATTGAGGTTGCTGTTGGTTTCGCCTCCGCTAAAATTCTCTCCCTCCCCCCCTCTCTCCGCTAGCGGTCCCCAAAGAAAACTGGCAAAACGTGGTCAAGGAGCTCGCCCGCGTGACCGAGGTGAGCGGCTGGCTGCAGCTGATTGAAGGGGACATGGGCATGGAGCCCATAGGCCCGGTCACCGAGCAGCTGCTTTTTAAAGGTGAGAGTGTGCTCCATCCCCCCCCCCCCCCACCTTCCCTGGGTGCATACCAGGCCCTGGCTGACCCTCTAAGTCTGCCTTGAATCTAAAGTGTGTCACGCAATCATGGCGCGCGGCCTCGACCCCCACGTCGGCCGCTCCATCGACCGCCTACTCTCCAACTGCTCTACCGATGCCCTCGAGTTTTTCTGTCTTTCGGTGCCGGCGTCGGACTGGGGCCGTGAAGTCGGGCAACTTTTAAAACAAGACGTCCAGATGATCTTGGCGACATGGCGCCCATGGCTTGCTCACGTCATGGGGATGGAGGAGGCGGAATACGATAACATGGCCAGCAAATTCATTCTCGAGTTGAACGAATATCGAACCACCTTGTCCATCTATGTTGCCTACGCGCGCAAAACCGCCCCAGATTCCACGGCACCTGTCCCGGCGGAAAGCCAGGAGTTGGCACGGGAATGAACATAATTTATTCTGCCTTGACAATGACTACATGTACATCGCTCTGTTTTTTTTTGGTTTATTTTTCCTACTTCCACCTGTATCATATTTCCTTTCCTCTATCTCCCTCTGCTTCCTGCCTTTGCTTTGTCCATCCCCTCCCCCCCCCCCCCCCTTATCCCAATCTGCCCAAATGTGGGGTATAGGATAAGCGTTGTTTCGCCGTGCTTTAGATGAGAGACTCTATCTCCGCTATTCGGATGAATGGGCCCCTTTTCTGTTTCCTTTTTCTTCCCCGCCCCCTTCCCTGTTTTGTCTCATCGATGTATATATGCCATCAGTAATCTCTAGAGAGCTAATTGCTCATATAAACTTGTTACGTGAAGGTTTATCTGGACGCAGAGCCACGTGCCTGTATGGAAGACATAAGATCACTTCGGGCCAGGCAGAGGTTAGGCTGAAACCCAGGAGAGGGCGGCGCCCGCTATGTTTCGATGGCCTCATCTGCAATGACGCTGCCCGTGTTGTCTGATTACGTGCGTGTGTGCCCGTTGGGATTGGAAATGGCAGGGAGGGGTGAGAGATTTCAGCGGCTTAAGAAAACACCCGAGAAGCCTATCCTCGTTCCCACGGAAAAATGTTGAGGATCTCTCAGTGAGTGGCAGAAGGGGTCTTTGTTTTTCGGACTTTGGCCTCGACTCACCGGCCCCACGTCATGGGCGCGAGGTTATCTCCGCCTATTTAGCGATGTTGGTTGGCCCATGATTTCGCAAAACTTAAAATTCGAGAGTGGCAACGAGTCGACCGGCGCGTTTTGCTATGAGGTCGCATGACCGGGCCCAATACGGGCTGAATTTATTAGACACGCGAACCTCGTCCCCTCCCTTTCTCCTCGCCTACTTGTCTCCTCCCTTCCTCATCCCCCATCAGTCGCCATGAAAATTGGTGCCATCCTTGGCGCGCTCAGCGCACTCTACTCTCATCTCAATGCTGCGGAGGCCGTGCCCTTCTTCCAGCATCCTTATGCCCGCTTCGGGAAGCGTGAGCCTAGCTTCAACCCCGAGGAGGTTTTGCTCAGCGTGCCAAGCAATACCACGGCCCGCGAGAACCTTTGGTTCTATACGAGCGGCCCCGGCCTTGCAGGAGTGAACCGCACTCAGGCAGAATGGTAACCCGAGCTCGTCTCTCTCCTGTGCTTTTGGAGGCTAGGATTTGCCTTGGCTAACCGTCATTTTCTTGAGAAAGGACACGCGACAAGTTCAAAGAGTATGGGATCGATGCGGAGATCGTCAGCTATTATCCGCTGCTCAACTACCCGGTCGACCGACGCCTCGCTATCGTGGAGCCCGCTAATCTGGCGTTCGAAGCCTCCTTGAGGGAGGCCGTCGTCCCCGAGGACCCAACCTCCGTTATGCAGGATTCAGGTAGGAACATGGCGCGACCCCCTCCCTAGCACTCCATCCGCCTCCCTTTTCCCCCGCCTCTACTCCAGCGTATTTGACTCTTAACCTCTTTTCCCCCTCCTCAAAGTTCCCACGTTCCACGGTTTGAGCGCAAATGGGGATGTGACTGCAGAATTGGGTAAGGCTCTTTTCGGGAATGCATTTCAAAGTGGCACAAAGTTTAACTCCTTGCTGCTGCGCCTTTAATTTTATTCGATCCGCTCTCATCGCGCTCGGAACGCCTATTTTGCACAATCCTTGTTCGCCTGTCGCGCAGTCTATGTGAACCAGGGCAAATGGGAAGACTTTGAGTGGCTCAAGTCACAGGGCGTCAACGTCACTGGAAAGATATGCATTGCGCGCTACGGGGGAGTTATCCGAGGCCTTAAAGTAAGCCACTTGCTGCTCTCCTTCAGTGGCCGCCTGTCATCCTCACGTGCTTTTCAATCCCTCCTGCTCCCCTTTTCCTTCCCTCTCCTCTAAAGGTTCGCCACTGCCATCTAAATGGAGGGGTTGGCACGCTTATCTATTCCGACCCGGCCGACGATGGGCCCGTCGGCAAAAAGGAATCACCCTCGCCCTATCCCAACGGCCCATGGCGAAACAAGGACTCAGTGCAGCGTGGTTCGGTGGGCTACATTATGTTTGGGCTAGGTGACCCGCTTACTCCTGGGGGTATGTGAACATAGCACTGTCGAAGCTCCTTGACCACACAGTTTATTTGTTAAAAACAAATACTTCTATTGTAATAGTACCGGCGACCAAGGACGCCCAGCGAATCCCAGCCGAGAACAACCCTGTATTGCCACAGATACCCAGCTTGCCAATCTCATGGGGAGACGCCGAGCCTCTGCTGAAAAGTTTAGAGGGTCATGGCGTCAACGTCGAGAACCCTGCGGCACCCGGCTGGAAAGGTGGTTTGAACATCACCTACTGGACGGGCCCTTCTCAAGCAAAGATAAACCTGCGCAACAAGGTCGAATTCAAGACAACGGAGATTTGGAATGTTATCGCAAGGTAACCTGCTGTAGACCCGTGAGAATGCTTGGCCTTCCTATCCTTAACCCCTCTCTTTTCTACTAGAATCAAGGGTGCCACTGAACCAGACCGGTAAGCTATTTTGATAGCCATTGGGCCTTATGAATGATACTCATAGTACTCTGTGTTTCGATCCCGATATCCTAAGGGCGGTCATCATCGGGAACCATCGTGATGCCTGGGGCTTCGGCGCGGTTGATCCCCATTCCGGTTCCGCGTCGCTTCTCGAGATCGGGCGCAGCTTCGGCGAGCTTCTCAAGCGAGGCTGGAAGCCCAAGCGCACCATCGTGTTTGGCTCTTGGGACGCCGAAGAGTACGGAATCATGGGGAGCACGGAGTGGGTCGAAGACAACCAAAAGTACCTGAGGGAGAGCGCCGTCGCCTATATCAACCTGGACTCCAGTGTGGCGGGGCCGAACTATGAAGTGGGGGCCGCGCCCATCTTGAGGGACCTGATTCGGTACGCGACGCAAAAGGTCAACGATCCTAAATCGGGCAAAACCGTCTACGAGGCTTGGCAGGCGTACTCCAATGCAACGGTGGGCGAGCTTGGAGCGGGCAGCGATTTCGGCGCCTTTTTAGATTTTATCGGTGAGCACTCCTTAACCCTCGAACTCAAATGGGTGAAGGCTTACCTAACTCCTTTGCTCCTTCCCTTCTCTCCTCAGGAATACCCAGCATGGACATGAGCTTCAATGGCAACTACGGGGTGTACCACTCGAATTATGACAGCTTCTACTGGATGTCCAAATTTGGAGGTAGGTAGATGGGTTGCGTTCCCTCTGCCCACGTGGATTGGACTAACATTATTCCCCCCCTACTGTAGACCCGACCTTCGAGTACATGCCCACTATGAGTAAAATCATCAACCTGATGGCCTATCGGCTCAGTGATTCCGACATCCTCCCCTTCAACGTATCCAATTATCCACCTGCCCTCCTCTCCTACGTCGACACCCTTGAAAAGCTGGTTAAAAAGTACTCGGATGACGGCGCCGCCAGCCCGCTGAAACTCGACCCCCTCCGGACGGCCATCAGCCAGTTCGCCACCGCCATAGACGCGCTTGCAAGCAACGTAACTGCCTTGGAGAACGAGCGCACACAAACCCAAGGAGAGCCAAAGGCCGATTGGAGCTCGCGGGTGCAGGCGATCAACCAGCGGCTAATGAACGTGGAGCGTGCGTTCATTGACCAAGAGGGACTGCCCAAACGACCCTGGTTCAAGCATCAGATCTTCGCCCCCGGGGTTCGCTACGGATACGACGTGCAATTCTTCCCCGCGGTGGCTGACTATGTGGAGGAGAAGAACTGGACCGCCGCGGCCGGTGCCCTCGAGCGGGTGGTTTCCCTGATTAATGGGGCAGCTGACAAGTTCAAATAAGGCCGTGGCCCATCTGTCTGTGATTGCGTGGGTTTTGGTCTTTTAGTCTATGGAGGGATATGGTCTATTTAAATGAAATAAATGCATTCCGAATCTCGTCTGCTTTGGCCAGCATAAAAGTTTATTCTGCCACTGATGGTCACTGTCAAATTACACAAGCTTGCGTGGAGAAGCACTGATAAGTATAAAAGGAAAAGGCTGTTATGAACAAGATTTTGGGGAGGGGAAGGAGGGGGGAGGGGGGAGGGGGGAGGGGGAGGGCCTGCTAATGGAACGAACGACTACAAATCGTTCAAATCGACGTTCAGCTCTGTCTCTGCGATGATGGACTCGTAGCGAGTCAGCGGCTTGGACAAACCAAGGGCTTTGACTGCGTCCGTGAGCTTCGGTACAGTGCTTTTGAACTTGTAGAATCCCGAGGGGAGGAAATTCGCCGCGGAGGGTGCAGGGGAACCGATGGCAGGTGATTTCGAAACGTGCAGGATATCTGGAGATGACCCCGCTTGCTTCGACTCCTCACTAGAGAGAGTAGAGGTGAAAAAAAAAGGAATAGCAGGGTTAGTATACGAGGGCTAGAACGGTCACTCCATTTATTCCTCCACTGACCCCACGACCGTTTTGATTCGCTCCTTCATCTCCCGCTTGAAATTTTCCTCCGCCATCCGTATTTCGACGGCGTTTGCCTTGCGGTTACGCGCATTCAATTTTGCATACACATCCTCCGCCCCGCCGCTGCCCACCTTCTTTTCCGCCACTATGTTCTTGAGATGCTCTATTCGCTCCTGGTACTCGCGAGCTTTTTCCATGTCACCCTGAGCAAGTGCAAGGTCGCGCTGCCGAATGAGCTCTGTCTTCTCAAAGACCAAATTCTTACCCACCACCCCCAGCCTCTCCTTTTGTTTGATGATCTCGGCGATGTCCTCCTGCAAATCAAATGGATGCAATTGAAACGATCCACCAAGGAAGAAGCGCCCAAAAATGACCACTTACATCTGTGCGCACGTAGTTAAAGGCCTTTTCCAAATCCTTGCGTTTTCGTTCGACGTGTTCAACTGTGGTGGGCTTAATCCTATCCTCCTGGCACTGCCATCGAAGACGGTTATACTCACGCTACACATTTATATATGGAATTAGCACCTGGGCAGGATAGGGAGGAGCGAGCGGGCCATTACCTCGGTGAAGTTTTGATTTGAAATGATACTCATATTGAAGAGCTTTTCGGCCTTGCCGTGCTTTAGCACGAGATGTTTATCCGTGCACGTCTTTCCAATCATATATTTGCGTCCACCCTCCTTCACATCAATAATCTGGGCAATCCGGTATACTCCTCCTTGTTTTTCTTTGCTTTCACCAAGCAAGACTCGAACAAAGCACCCTGGGCGTCGTAGGAAATGGTAAATAGGGGTGACAAAAAAAGGCGTAAAGTAATAACAAAGGGACCTACCGATAACGGTCTTGTTAAAAAAGGGCAGATACACCCACTCCTCCAAACGATCTCGCGGAATACGAATAGAATTCAACTCTTCAAGGTTGGCATACCTTCTTTCGGCCTATTAGACAAATCAAGGGGAGAGGAGAGGATAAGCCCATAACAAGGGCTGATAACGCTATTTCCAAACTTACATCCGAACTCTCCTCTGAATCACTCTCATCCCTATAGGCAGGTGAAAGTCTACGTCGCGATTCTTGACCAAGCGATTTCCTTGCCTAAGAAAGGGTCCTATACGTTATTGAGGGAGGTTGGGATTCAAAGGAACCTCATGGATTTTACCTCCTTCTGACTCTTTTCTTCACGCCGTCTCATCAACTCGGGAAGTCCTTTTTTACTAGGTTTCTCTTTAGATCGGTTTGATTCTAGATATTTAAATATATACAGATAATGATCAGCAAAGTGGTGAAAGGAACAATTAGGGGAGGAAAGGAATTACTTCGCGTTTCATGGCCCGCCTTCAAATGCTTTTTGACTTCAATCCGATCAAGAACCATTTGACGCTAAATTGGACGGATATGCATTTATGTCAAAATATGAAAATAAAAGTTGGCATGAACAATATATGTACCTGCTCTAGACGCTCGTTTAAAATCTGTTCTCTCTCCAACTCTGGCAATGCCTCCAGCCTCATGCGATCTTCTTCATCGCCATAACCATCGGGTCCATATTTATCTAGAATAGCTTCATCCTCCTTTTCTGAGTCGGGATCGGCATTATCCTCCTCCTCATCTTCATTATCTATTTCAACATCTTCATTTTCAGAGTAGTAATCGTCTGATTCGTCAGAGTAACTAAGAATTCGTTATGATTAGCATTGAAAGTATAATGGCGGTCACCAAATAAGGGTGTATCACTTTTTTCTTCGCCGCTTCGCGGATGATCTAGCATCCCTGCGCGATCGCTTTGCTTTACTATTTTCAAGTCGATAATCGTCTTCGTCGTGTGAATCCATGGCCGCGATGTTCTAATGATCTATTTTATGAGAGCAGTATCAAGAGCGAAGGAGCGATAAATGTGGAAAAATTCCAAGCCACCCGTTGTCGTCGACCAGAAATAAAACTCGATCCTGTAGAACCCTTTTTCCTCCTCTTTTTTTCCTTCACATTTTTACGACCAAGGTAAGCATCACTAGCATGCAGTGGCATCCATCCATCCATCGATCGGACTAGCCCTTTAACTCATCCATCCATTCTATTTTGTCTTGCATCCATAGTCGTCTTTAAATTCCACTGCAAGGAGCCCCTTGAACACAACAAAACAAACCAAAGATGTCAAAGGGAGACGGCCCACACAAGAAACAAGAATACTTCAACAAGCTCCGCAGGCTTGTGGAGGAGTACGAATGCATCTTCGTCGTCAATGTTGACAACGTCGGCTCGAACCAGATGCACGAGATCCGTCGCAGTCTCCGTGGTGAGGCTGTCGTTCTCATGGGTAAGAACACCATGGTGCGCCGTGTGATCAAGCTCATGTTGAATGACTTCCCTCAGCTCGAGAAGCTGCTTCCTTTCGTCAAGGGCAACATCGGTTTTGTCTTCACCAACGGAGACCTTAAGAACGTCCGCGAGAAGCTCGTCAGCAACCGTGTATGTATTTTATTGAAGAATGAAGAAGGCGAATACAATGCATAAGAATACTAACCTCACTCTCTGTCTCTAGGTTGCTGCACCCGCTCGTGCTGGTGCTCTTGCCCCGGTTGATGTCGTTGTGCCCGCCGGTAACACTGGTATGGAGCCCGGTAAGACCTCCTTCTTCCAGGCCCTCGGTATCCCCACCAAGATTGCCCGTGGTACCATTGAAATCGTGAACGACGTTCACTTGATCAAGAACGGTCAGAAGGTCGGTCCCTCTGAGGCCACCCTCCTCAACATGATGAACATCTCGCCCTTCACCTACGGTATGACCGTCAACCAGGTGTACCAGGCCGGTACCGTGTTCCCCCCCTCCATCCTCGACATCACCGAGGACTCGCTTGTCGAGAAGTTCATGCAGGGAGTCACCAACATTGCCTGCGTTTCCCTCGCCCTCAACTTCCCCACCATCGCCTCCGTGCCCCACTCCATCGCCAATGGATACAAGAACTTGTTGGCCGTGTCCGTTGCCACCGATTTCACCTTCGAGGGTGCTGAGCAGATCAAGGCTTTCCTTGCCGATCCCTCTGCCTTTGTTGTGGCTGCCGACACCTCGGCTGCTGCTGCCTCTGAGGCTGCCCCTGCTGCCGCTGCTAAGGAGGAAGAGGAGGAGGAGGAGGATGACGACATGGGCTTCGGTCTGTTCGACTAAAGTGTTGAATTCTCTTCTCGTGTGTGTATTCTCATAATGAAAATACAAAATAAATAACACATTTTCTATACACACATGCATCTACATGAATGGCTGGGAATTCCATCTCCCTTAGTGTCTTCAAATTTGATTTAAAACACTGGTACACAATTTGCTTGAATATTCAAAAACAAAAAGTCGTTTGTGACTATTTTTCACTTGGCTTCCCAAGGTAATCTGGCTCATGTTTTCTCGCTGCGCTCTTTCCCATCGCACGCGCCTACCCCTTAAATCTGCCTTCCCGTCATGCAAGACGCTCTATGCGGTTTCCTTGCGCCGCGTGTCAACAACTAATAGTGACAAAAGGGAGCTGATCTTCGAATCGCCTAATGGAAACGGGGTACGCTTAATTAAAATGTTCTCTGTGTCGGCGACAGGTATGTCGCTCGTCGCCACCCCTTTCACTCTACAATACCCTGAGTTGAGTAAGTTTTCCGAAAACTTTTCCTCTTTTCATCCGAATTTCAGCAATCCGAACTTTTCTTAGTGCAAAGCGCCGGCATCAGCTCCACCATGCTTTTCGGGGCTCTTTTTGCCAGCATCTGCTCCACAACTCTTCTCCACACGTTCCTGAGTCCCTATGTTCTCCGCATCTACCTGCAATATAATCCTTCGGCGCGAATACCCGCGCCTCCCTCCTCTACCCCGCCCGAGTCCATCCCTCCCCTTGCACCCAACACCATCATCACCCTTCAAACCCCCGGGTTTGCAGGGGGGATCAAAGCGACCACAGTGCGATTGAGAGACCTGACGTTCGGCAGCTCGCTTTTGACGTGGAGAGTCAAAAGCGACGTCGTGGAGGATCCACAGTTCGCTAGGCAGATTGTCCAGGAGAAATTTTGGCTAGACGCGCGTGGCGCAAAGGGCGCTCAGCGGTTAAGGCAGTTGGTGGACATCATCAAGGAGGCAGGAGGAGCCGAGAGTTAGAAGGCCCTGCCTCTCGGGTGTAAACAAACGTATCATAGAAATAATATAGCAATCATGGTGATCCTTTTGAGTTTGTTTTCATTTTTGGAGCAGCAACACGGTTCTACTCGTTATCTCTAACGATAGACATGCAAACAACTTTGTTTGATTAGTAAAAAGGCAACATGACAAGTGGTGAAGCTATTAGAGTGGCAATGCAAATAAAAAAGAAGTGACGAGATATAGAAAGGCCGTATGATTAATTTTAAAACGTGGTCTGATATTGGACAGTCGAATATATATATATATAAAGGTCTAGCATTGTGGGAGAAAAAAAAAGTAGCCTTAAACCTATTAGCTGAATCCGCCGCAATTTTGTCGGTTCTCGCCGCAAAGCTGCAGGCTCATCATGTTGATGCCCCGTGAGCTCGAATATGCTCCAGCTCCAGGGAAAAACCAGTGTTCGCCCTTTTGACAGTTGGGCTTGCTATAAAGGACGAGCTTGTAATTGCCAACGATTTCTGCAGCTTTAACCGTGACAGGTTGTTGCACATTGGCGCAACCCTCTTGATCGGACGTAACTAAAAAGAAAATGAACAAATTTGAATCCATCTTCGAATACTGGAGATATCACTAGGGAAGTAGATCCGTTCAATAACCCATCGAACATACCTGTGGCGACCGCTTTTTGCATGGTGATATCATTGAAAAGCGATATTCTAACTTTGTTTGCAGTTTGTTTAATGGGCTTCTGGGCAGGCTGCTGAGCAAGCGCTTTTTGGGCTCCTTTGCGCTGAGCGGCCACTTCGTGGATAAGTGCAATGCAACAAATAAATAGCAAAATCGAGAAACGCATTAATGATTTAAGGAACGGCAAAAGGAAAAGCACAAAAAGGAGGAGGAAAATAAAGGAATGATGCTTATTGCAATTGAGAAAAGAAAAAAGAAAAATATTAGATATACAAAGTAAGCTTCGTGCTAATCTCATTAATCCTCCTCCAGTGATTGTGGAAATTAACCCAATCCGGTTTTATGAACTGTAGCTTGTAAATTATTGGCAGATTCTTGATAATTCAAACTATCTGTATAAGGATGATAAAGATCACATTCATTAGAAAAAAGCACATTTATATGCAATTGTGAACAGCCAAGGCGCACACATATTCAGCCATATAAGTGAATGAAGTATTGGCCCTCTCCCCATTCCCTTAATTCTCTTCTTATATTCCCCATGGCATATACAGGAGGGCTTATGGAAATTAAAAGATGGAAGCGTGGAGTAAAATTATGTGTCAAAGTCGAATAGCCTTGAAGTATAGCGTAGAGACGTTTCGAAATAATAGGGTGTACGGAAATTTTCTAAATATAAGAATATGAGGCATTAAAAACGTACATTAGACTTGAAAAAGGTGACATAAGAGTCGCTTCCTAATGACCTATAATTAAATCAACTTTTCAATTTCCTTCTATATTTGGAATAGTCCCATGATTTCACAATTCCACTTCCTAGATTAAATGGAAATTCGATAGACTAAGTTTAAAACTCTACACTGGTTCAAGGCAAAAATACGGCATCGCCAATGAAAGTCGCAAGAATTTCCTAGAGACTCTCCTGACAGCTTTCGCTCAAGCGAATTCTTACACGAGGTTAGTTGAAGTGTCCAATATCCAATAGCCAATAAACCTTTCGATCTACAATTGCTAGCTTATTGAGAATATTATTGTTTATTGGTAAAGAGATAAAGAAGCTTAACACAGCTTTAAAAAAAAATACCCATAAGAAATCTATTGGATTTTCTACATAATCATTATTTATTCGTTTTATTGTATACTAACTTTTCATTACGCGGAGTCTCGTTTGTGGTGACCCTTGCTCTTGACTTTCACTGAGTTGTCGAAGTCTCCGGTGGCCTTTGTGTTGGCATTGCGGTTCTCGACAGTTGAGCCTCCAGATTCAGCATTGGAGTTCAACAGGGAAAGGTGGTCAATGAGGTCCAAGTTGTTCAGTGCGCCATCAGCAATACCACGTCTGCATGGGCCACCATGGCGCTTGTGGTGGTGGTGTCCACCTTGGAAGATGGAGTTGTCGCAGTCACCAGTGGCGACCGTGTTTGCATTGCGGTTCTCCGCAACATTACCGCCCGAGTTGGCGTTGGAGTCCAGTAGAGAAATGTGGTCGAGGATGTCGGCATTGTTGAGCGAGCCATCGAGCAAACCACGTCTGCATGGGCCCTTATTCCACTTCTTCCAGTGGTGGTGGTGATGTCCGCCGCTCTGGAAGATGGAGTTGTCGCAGTCGCCCGTGGCCTTGGTGTTGGCATTGCGGTTCTCCGCAACATTACCGCCCGAGTTGGCGTTGGAGTCTAGGAGGGAGATATGGTCAGCGACGTCGGCATTGTTGAGGGTACCATCGAGCAGGCCACGCTTGTAGTGGTGGTGGTGGCCCTTGTCCTTAACTTTGACCGAATTGTCGAAGTCACCCGAAGCCTTGGTGTTGGCATTGCGGTTCTCGACGGTCGAGCCACCAGAGTTGGCATTGGAGTTCAGGAGGGACAGGTGGTCAATGATGTCGGCATTGTTGAGGGAGCCATCCAACAAGCCACGCTTGTGGTGGCCCTTGTCCTTAACTTTGACCGAGTTGTCGAAGTCACCCGAAGCCTTGGTGTTGGCATTACGGTTCTCGACAGTTGAGCCTCCAGAATTAGCATTGGAGTTCAACAGTGAAAGGTGGTCAATGAGGTCCAAGTTGTTCAGTGCGCCATCAGCAATACCACGCCTGCATGGGCCGCCGCCATTGCGTTTCCAGTGGTGGTGGTGATGACGTCCATCGGACTGGAAAATGGAGTTGTCGCAGTCACCAGTGGCCTTGGTGTTGGCATTGCGATTCTCTGCAACGTTGCCGCCCGAATTCACGTTCGAGTTCAGGGCGCTGACGTGGTCGATAATGTCAGCATTATTAAGGGAACCGTCCAATAGACCACGTTTTATAGGGGTTGCCTGAACAAAGCTGACAAATGCGAGGGCAACGGCCAAGCTGATCAAAGTTGTCTTCATGGTTGAATAGGTGTTCAGTAGATAAGGTAGTATGGTATAATATATAAAAGATGTGTACAGTTATATGGCAATTAGATGGGAGAGCTCGAAAAGAGTGCAAGCGACTTTCTGTGAATACGCTTTTTTATAAAAGAGAGATTGTTGGATGATGTGAAAAATGTTGCAGGGTCTGCGTTTTTTATATTCAAGAATCGGTCCATTACGGGATATTTTAATATTCATTAATCCGGCGTATTTTTAATTACTCTCTTTGTTGTCAGGCTATTTTTCTCCTAGAAAAATAGCCACCGATTTGGTTCTCTCCCCCCTGCCCTTCTGGAAGTAGAAAAATGGCCGCGCCAAATATGACCGTTATTTTTTTCATTGAACGTTGCTCGGTTGACATCGAAACATATGTTAAATGGGATCTAGAGCAGGGGGAGCGCAAATTTTAAGTATTCCCAAATATGGATCACTATGGAGAAAGGGATCGACGTTTACCATATTCAAGGAAATGGATAGACGCTGGAAAAAAAAAACTCGGTTATAAAAATCTTGATAGAGATATTCGTTGTTGTCATGATGAGCCCAAACTGTCTGTCTCGGAGATATTAAAAAAGGTGAAGAGGGTTATCGTGGAAGTTAGGGGAGATATACTATCATTTGAGCTGCTTGTCTTTTTTCACTTCTATCGATCGTATTTTTTTATTTACATGGGTTTAGAGGTAAATACTTTATTGTTCCGATACACTCTGTGGCACAACTCCTGCCAGAGATCGGTGTCAAATCTTTTGCCTATCCAGAGTTATTTCAAGTGCGAAGACATTCGGTTTGAATTTCCTATGTATTTAAACCGACAATGGTATAATCGATAGCTAGGGCATAGTTAACCACAACCGACCCACTGTATATTAGAGTTATAGATCCCAAACCTGATTAGACTAAAGAAATACGAAAACATTGAGGCCCATTGCAAACTTTAACTGAATTTTCAAACAAACTTTAACACAATAGTCGATCTTATTTCATTGGTTACTTGATTAAAATGGTGAAGAGATAATATTGGAAAAGTACAGCCTCATGTGTGGAAGAGCTGGGCATTTGGAAACATGCGTTGTAAGAGTGTGGAGAAGATATGTCGTAATTTAGAATGTCATCGAAGCCATGCTCAGTAGCAGTAGTTGCCAAGAGCAGCTAGAAGTTAATAGTAGAAACAGTATGTCTGATGGAATTGAAACATACAAAGTTACGCGCAAGGGAGAGTTTGGAATGGCCTAGCTGCTGATGAGAGTAGAATGGTGGAAGTCAAGATAAGCCAGCACCAGGAGGTTGAAATGCCATGAAAAAATATTCTATTCCGTGCGGAATGGTATCAATGGACTTCATATGGTTAAAAACTTGCAAAGAAATTGTTATGAAAAACTTCTTATGCTATATTGTTCTCTATTGGGTGCGCTATGTGGTTGTTATTTCTTTTTGCACTATATGTGATGTCAAAATAGAGATGCGGATCAAGGTATTTATTGCCTTGTCATTTATTTCTCACTAAACCAAAAGTTATCTTTTGGGCATGTTATCCGAGATAAGAAAAAGATAGAAAAAACTTGGACTCCAGTGATTTATTGCGACGTGTGGAATCGAATATACATATAAGTGGTGATTCAGAGGCTGATGGCAAAACTGAGCGTTTGGGATATGATTTTCGGAAATTTTGGATATTAGCCTTTGTTATCGTGGCGATATTCATTCCATGACATACAAAGAGTCATCAATTATGATGCCCAGATATTTCTTGGGGATACACAATCACAGCCTACGACCAATACGGAGTTGTGCATGAAATCATAAGTTAATGGATCAATTAAATCGAGCACCATATTTCAAGCCTTGTCACTAAAATCACTAGTATTCAGAATGGTGATAAGTGCATATCTCTGCTACACTACATATTTCCGCAAAAGCACCTTAGATCATATCAAAAATGAGTAGGTCGATTTTTACTTATTATAGTTGAAATATTGAAATATTTCAATTAGTTCGCCCACTAAGAGATGGATTAGCGCTTTATGTCGATATGAGCTAAGAATAATTTACTTAGTTAAATACAATCCAGGAGCATTAGTCAACTTTTCAATATGGTTCTTATATTGGCCAGCACAACTAACTCGAGGCCAGGGCTATCTGGTTGAGTTTTAATGACTAATCATAGAAACCATTAGAAAATCTAGGAAAAAAAAATTGCTCAATATAGCTACTTGGAGTAAATAGGATAGCGCAAAGCAAAGTGAGAAGCATAAATTATAACACCAGTAGAATGTTCAATTATGAATATTTGGCTCATTGAGCCAGATTTTCATGTTTCATGCCACTCATCTAAAGCTTTGTAAGGATCGTTCATCAAATTTCAACCCAATCATTTGCTCTTCCAGAAAGAAATTCCATGTTTTTATGTTACATTTAAGCTGATCGATCTTGACGTAAATTCAAGCTAGTATCAACACACACCTATTCATGATCATTAGCTGAAGAGCAAAAGTTAATATTCTGGAAATAAATTTTCTATTTCCGCAGACGTTAGAATTTGCGAGAAACTTATGAGTGGTCATCAGAAGGTTTCGTCATATAAATTACTTGGCAGGGGTATTTAAAAGCAGCCATCAGCCCACCGCTACGCGATTTTTTTCTTTTCTTATTCTCATCTTTTCCCTTTTCCCATTTTTCAACCATCCAATTCATCATGCAAATCTTTGTCAAGACACTGACCGGCAAGACCATCACTCTTGAGGTTGAGTCATCTGATACTATTGAGACGGTGAAGCAGAAAATCCAAGACAAAGAGGGTATCCCCCCGGACCAGCAACGCTTGATCTTTGCTGGTAAACAACTTGAGGATGGCCGCACTCTTTCCGACTACAACATCCAAAAGGAGTCAACTCTCCATCTTGTTCTCCGTCTCCGTGGTGGTATGCAAATCTTCGTCAAGACTCTCACCGGCAAGACAATTACTCTTGAAGTCGAATCATCCGACACGATTGAAACAGTAAAGCAAAAGATTACAAGATAAAGAGGGCATTCCTCCGGATCAGCAGCGTCTGATTTTCGCCGGTAAACAGCTTGAAGATGGCCGTA
>NW_027192199.1:327440-501119 GCF_041956535.1 Calcarisporiella thermophila
TATTCAGAAAGAATCAACCCTCCATCTTGTTCTTCGCCTTCGTGGTGGTATGCAAATCTTCGTCAAGACTCTCACCGGCAAGACAATTACTCTTGAAGTCGAATCATCTGACACTATTGAAACGGTGAAGCAGAAAATCCAAGACAAAGAGGGTATCCCCCCGGATCAGCAGCGTTTGATCTTTGCCGGCAAACAGCTCGAGGATGGCCGCACTCTTTCTGACTACAATATTCAAAAGGAGTCGACCCTTCACCTTGTTCTTCGTCTGCGTGGTGGTATGCAAATTTTCGTTAAGACCCTCACAGGCAAGACAATCACACTCGAGGTGGAGTCATCTGACACGATTGAGACCGTGAAGCAGAAGATTCAGGATAAGGAGGGTATCCCCCCAGATCAGCAGCGTCTGATTTTCGCAGGCAAACAACTCGAAGATGGCCGCACTCTCTCCGACTACAACATCCAGAAAGAATCCACTCTCCATCTTGTCTTGCGTCTGCGTGGTGGTATGCAAATCTTCGTCAAGACCCTCACCGGCAAGACCATCACCCTTGAGGTGGAGTCATCTGACACGATTGAAACCGTGAAGCAGAAGATCCAGGATAAAGAGGGTATCCCCCCGGACCAGCAGCGCCTGATCTTTGCTGGTAAGCAACTCGAGGATGGACGCACTCTCTCGGACTACAATATCCAGAAAGAGTCGACTCTCCATCTCGTCTTGCGTTTGCGTGGTGGGCAGTAAACCCTCCTAGCCTGTGAAGCAATTATGTTTTTATATTCACACACTCCTGTAACACTTATGGAAAATACTTTTTAAGCATATGAAATTGTATTGTCAACCTCTGAATGATAATGAAAATAAACTCCAGACATGTAATGTTTTGCTTCACCCACGTTTCTTTCCATAAGCATATACGTTCAAACATCTGATCTTTCGGTTCCATTCTATTTTCGAGATTCTAACATATATAATTAAAAGATGGTATTGTACCGGTTCAGCATAGAGAAAATTCAAAAGCGTGCGTTCAAAAGAGAAAAATAAAAGCTGGAGGTGATTCTGTGAGGATGGGAGGAAGGAAAAAAATAATAAATGAGCTGCATCGTGGTTGAATATTATAAGTGAATACGGAGGTTGCGAAAAAAAAAATACTCTATACATGATATTAAATAAGCACACAAGTAGTATATGGTTCAAGAGACCGAGGTAGCTAATGAAGTCGGTGTGGAGGAGGATGGCTCGACAGCAGATTCGATCACTGAATGCGGATACTCATTGGTGATTGAAGGTGCATTAGGGGGCAATAAGAAGACGCCCCGGTCTTCTTCTTCGCGAGGCTGCATGTCTATTGCCTCTTTCAGACCAGGTGTCTTACATTTTTCAATAGTGGGGACCTCCGGTAATATTGATGGGCTACGGACAGGGCTGGCAATCTGCTGTGGTAAACTTGCCGGCTCTTTTCCTTTAAATAGTCTCTTTTTCCCTAGTTTTGAGCCTCTTCCCTCTCCATTTTGCGGTGCGGGGGGTTGAACCGCAGAGGCGGAGCTGATCTCCGAAGGAGTCCTTGTGGGTTCGATATTTGGCGAGCGTGACCTACGAAAGAACATAGTACGTTTAGAAAGCGACTTGGTTGGAGGTTTTTCTGGCGATGTCGCTGTGATAGGAAGAAGGTCATTAGATGGATCTTCGATGCTTTTTTCCTGCTTGTCTCCAGAGCGGAAAAGATTGCCAGCCCACTCTTTAGTCCAGCGAATGCGCTGCCTGATTGCCCTAATAAAAAAAAACAGAGGAAGAGTCGCCAAGTAAATATGCTGGTTTGATAGTTGCACATCCTAAAGGAATGCCTACCTCTTTGCCATATTGACATTGACTTTGCCTGAGTTTTTCATCAACCACAGCAATCCACAATTGGATGCAAGAAGCAAGATAATATAAAGATCGAAGGAAGAATAGCGCAGCACAAGACAGTAGATGGTAAGAAAGAGGAGCATGCGACGACTACAATCACGAGAAATAGGCAGCATACTTGTTAATGAGATGGTATTGATGGCACCTTGAGGGAGCGATATACTCACCGATTGCGTACAAATGTGATTTGTTTTAATTCTGCGAAAGTACGTTTCTGTTGAGGAGGAAGATCGGGGTATGTTAAGAGCGCAATAAACTGCCAGGCCATTTCCAATAGGCCTCCGGATCCTCCCCCCTGCCCATTTCCCCCCTCCTTCCCGACTCTTCGTCGTTTCTTGCCTCCCCCGTTAACTGCACCTGCGACTTCATCGTCAGCATAGGGTATCTGCGGTCCATTCAACCAGTACAATAGAACATCCAGTCCTGGGTATTCGCTCAAGGCCGATTTTTGGCCAGAATTTCTGGGGGCTATCGATTCGGGAAGAGGATCCCATTCATAATTCTCATTGTCAAATCCGTTGGGAGATGTCTCTACAAGAACAAGGTCATCTTCGTCACCCGTGCTATTTCGACGATTAGGCTTTTCTTTGGCGTCCCCTTTCACTTCATCCTCCAGGCTGCTCTCCCAGTTCTCAACTGCGCCCGCATTCGCACATTCCTCTTCCTCCTCTTCCTGCTCCTCCTCTTCGGCATGCTCGCTAAAATTTTGATAAATTCCCATGATGGCATGATCTGCACTTGCCGATCTTCCGTGTTTTCTCGGATCGGTTTCCGCATTGGAAACATGCTCAATAACAGAATGATCATTCTTTTGTTGTAGTTTTCGAGTTGAGAGCCAACGTGAGATGCGAGATTTAGGGTTTTTAGGGTTGGAAGAGGGGGAGAGAGGGCGAAGTGATGGGGAAAGGGGTTTACGCGGCGTAGGGATCACCATAGATAAAAAAATATATCGGGGAGACTATCGAGAGAAGTGTGGGGGTGGGAGGCTATGTGTGGTGAAAGGAACAGGAAGTTGTGAAATACATATATCGATTATTATTATTTAATGGTTTTGATGGATGCAATCGAAAGAAAAAGGAGGTTGAAAGAGGTTGACAGAACACATGGATGAAATTCCGAACCTTGGAATAAAATGGCTTATATGAATCATCTTAGGTAAACGATTGGTTACATGATTTCATGGAAGGATCGCTGTGTTTGAATGTGGAAAATCCTCTTTAAAAATAGATGTGTGGATTAGAACAATAGTCGTGTAAAAAATTGTATGAGGGAAAAGACACATCATAAATCATACAAAACCACTAAAACACTTTCTGGTTTTCATAGGGAAAAAACGGGCAAGAAAACGGATGAAATAGAGAAAAGTTAAAAAGAATAGAGAAAATATATATACTTGGAAAAGAGTTGTAGAAAAAAAGGCTATAAATCAGCCCGAGCAAAAGGAAAAACACGCACGAACACACACAAAAAAACATAGCAAAATAAATGGAGTGTTATATCAGTAAATAGTATCTATTGTGCTGTGGAAATAGGAGGTAAAATGGCCCCATTTACTCTTTCTCTATCATTTTCAGCTATCATTGTATTTAGTTGACTCTCTCCATTGTCTAGGGATTTCATTTTCTGCACCCCAACCCATTTCTCCAAAACTCTCGCAGCAATTTCTCCCCCATTATCCGGCACCGGATCCTTTTTTTTCAACTCTGCAGCCTGAAGAATATACTTCCCCCATTCGCCGGACTCGAACTGTTCTCGCGGCATTTCCACAGGCAAACCATGATTACGCATCAAAACCAGCAGCCCTTCTTCTTCCTTGAATTGTGGCCTTGGCACATACACTAGCGGCTTGCAATGAGCAATTGCCTCAGAGCAGCTACCGTATCCGAGTTTTCCAAGCAGAACGTCGGCGGCGTTGATCAAATCAGGGATGTAGGCGTCCTTGGGAGCTCGGAAAAAGCGGCTGGGAAGACTGGCGGACGGAGGATCGCCACAGAAAACACATATCCAACCATCCGGAAGGGGATTGTCGCCCCACGCGTCTTTCGAAAGTACCTGGCCACCAAATTGCAGTAAAAGAATCTTGTGGGTGGTGTAGATTTTAGGAGGGATGCCGATGGCAAACCAGACTTCATCACGGGGAGATTGTCCCTTGCGTACCACAAGCGGCACATCTATGATACACTTCTTTCTCGTAATGTGTTCTGCCTCATTGTTGGAAAGATAGTCGTCAGAGGAGATGGAGGGTGCATTTTCGAACGCAGGAATGTTGATATAGCCTGGTAGGCGGACAAGCAGTGCGGAGTGAGAATAATCAGAAATCATTTGATCGACAAGGTTATTGATGCGCATATTAAGCGAAGAATTCCCCTCACGCAACTTCCAGTAAATCTCATCAAAGGTGAAGTTTGTCACAAGAGCCGAGGGTATACCGGCTTTCGCCGCAGCAGCACTAAGTTATAGAAGACAACAAACAATTCCAAAAGTTAGAATTGCACAAGGCCAAGACACAATTTGTTTTTGAAGTCAAAAGACCCAACACCAGAATCAACTCCAATGTCAGCATTTATCTCTTTTACTTACCAGGGCACAAAAGGCGCATCACACAGCACTATATCGCATCTCACCGACTTGAGCCACGACGCCTCCTCCCTTAAAATTTCAGCCCGTTTTTTCATAAAGGATTCCACGCCAGCTATTGTATTCGGGCCATCAATAACATATGGAAGTGTCTGAATTACTCCGGAGTCGATAAGCGCATGGCGATACTGTGCCCCGAGGCAGATGACTCGCTGAAATATGAAATCGCTTGCATCACTAATGATGTAGACTGTGTGGCCAGCGGGATGACGCAGGAGCTCCGTAGCGATTTGGTTCACACGGGTAGCGTGGCCCCAACCTAGTATGAATATTACTTAGCTGATGGACCATCTTCCCGCGAGGCTTGACCTCTAATGTTGGAAAATTACATACCGTGACCAGAGACATAGTAGCAAAAGATAAAGGCCTGCTGACCATGCCGAAAACGGCTCATTAGGCTTAAATTAGTGTACGAATTGGACTAGTGTAAGTAAAATATGTATCTCGCTAACTTTTTTGCGACGTTTATAAAAATTATAAGTAGCTGATGTTGCTTTCTCGTTTTACTTCTTGCAGATAAGCACTTGGACATTGGGAGCAAAAGGTCATATGCACTGCGCCACAATAAATGGACTTGGTCTAAACCCAAAAAAATGTCTTGCTTGAGAAAAAAAATTTGTATAATTTATGTTTTATTTCTATAGCGAAAAATCTCTATGTATTCTTCTCAGCAGCTACCGTCACCTTCTCCTTTACACCCTCCACCTTCTCGCCAACTTGGACTCTTTTTTTTGTTGCCTGCTGTTCAAACCTCCGCAGCCCATCCTCGATTTCTCCGCGCACATACTCGATTTCTTTTCCGATCCACTGCCACGCCTCTTTTGCATCTAGCTTCGATTGCTCTACTGTGTTGGATACTTTCTTGTGCATATCGCTGAGCGGGGGCCAACGTTGTTCTACGCGTTCGAACTCCCTGAAAATGTTATTCGTAGTGCGAGGAAGGAGATAAGAGGAGGCTAATGTGGCGAAGAGGATGGGAGAGGCGGCTCTGATAATGATATTGCCTTACCAGAATAAAAGACTTGAGTACCAAAAGCAAAAATGACGGTCATATAAAATAGAAGCATTCTTACGATTTCTTGAAGCTACCACACCAGCCAATGCTGCTACTCCTACCCAAATTCCATTCGGCAACAGATTATCCTCCTTAGAAATGATTTCTTTCATCTTGCCAATTAATTCATTCTCGGCAGCCACCACCTTCTCTTTAGTTTCAAGAGATTTAGCATGGATTTGATTAAGCGTATTTAAGGTAGTCAGACGAGCTTTCTGCACGGCCCCCTGTAATCCAAGTGGCTCTTCCTGAATGAGTGGTGATGGCTCAGGGTTTTCGTATACAGACTGTAGCATTATACATGTGCTATTAGAAGTTGTTTAGGTAATACAATCGGCTGAAATCGAGGTTCCTACCTTTCTCTCTTTGCCCTCAGTGTGAACACTTGAGTTTACGCCCAGCAGCATGGATGCAGCCGCTGCCGAGGAGATAGCTGAAAACTAAATAATAAAATATTGATATATAAATATATATGTATAACGACGGATGTTGTTATAAATACCATTCTTGCCCCGGACATGATCTCTTCTTTTTCGATCGGGTCCATCTGTTGCCTGCTCGAAATTTAGCGAATATGTGGCTTAGCTCGAGGATGAGTGGATAATGAATGGAAATTATATATATTACTTTACTTTGTCATCCATCAACCCCATTCCTCCTTACTGACAAAGATGAGAATTAGATTGTTCCTACCCCTGCTCATTCTTTCCATTGTTCCTCTTGTGATAGCATCAATTGGTGACTCTTCTCCCGACTATCAGAATTGCGTGGCCTATTGCCGTCACAATACATGTGGTTCCAATCCTCCCCTTCCACTTTCTCTGCGTTTGACCGGCTGGACATGCGCAAGTAACTGTGGATATAACTGCATGCGTACTATCACACAGGAGGCGATGGAGCGAGGGGATCCAATTGTCCAATACCATGGTAAATGGCCCTTTGTCCGTGTTCTGGGTGTCCAAGAGCCCGCGAGCGTAATATTCAGTTTACTGAATGGCTGGGTGCACTATAAGCACTGGAAAGTCCTGAGTAGATTGCCGGATTCACTACCAATCAAGAAATTTTTACTGGGAAATGTGATTGTGGGATTGAACACTTGGTTATGGAGTTCAGTGTTCCACACAAGAGACACGTCCCTTACAGAGAAGCTGGATTACTTCTCCGCAGGCTTTGGGATTCTGTATGGCCTCTATCTTGCCCTCTTACGCGTTTTTGGGGTGAATCGCCTGGTGTTGTTTGGTGGAGGCTTTGTACTCTTGTCTATGTTTATTGCACATGTTAGCTATCTCTCCTTTTGGCGTTTTGACTACTCCTATAACATGGCTGCTTCAGTCGCAGTGGGCGTGGTGCACAATTTCGTGTGGTCAATATGGGCTACATGGGCAATTTCCCATGGCCGGAAGTACGCCTGGCGCTCAATCCTCTGCTTCTTACTAATCACAGTGGCCATGTCTTTGGAGCTCTTGGATTTCCCTCCTATTTGGGAAGTCTTCGACGCTCATTCTTTATGGCATGCGGCAACCATTTTCATCACCCCAATCTGGTATCGCTTCTTGCTGCTCGATGCTAAATATGAAGCAAGCTTAAAGGGGAAAATGAAGCAATAGCTGGCATTTTTCATTATGTTGTTCATACAATAATAATGTTCACTATTACCATTGTTTTGTTTTCTACTCGTAGAGCTCTCACGGTTTTTACTTTGAGGCATTTTCATAATGTTACAATAAAAAAATAAAATAAAATATTTAAACATTTCAGAGTCTATTGCCCATGGCGATTCTCACCACCGCTTTCCCGTACACTTCTCTGTTCATAATTGCCAATAGTCCCTCCTTTACTCCTTCGAGACCTTTATACACTTTGTAAATAACCGGTCTTTTCAGCCGTCCGCTCTCGAATGCACCCAATATATCCGCCAGCATCCTTTCCGCTTTATCAGGGTTTCTTGCACTGAAATTGCCAAAGAACACACCAACCACGGATGCGCTTTTAACCAAGCACAAATTCGCCGGGATACTTTCAATCTTGCCGCCAGCAAACCCGATCACAAGGAGTCGCGAATGAGGCGCAACGCACTTGAGTGAGGGAAGCAAAAGGCCAACAGGATCATAGACTATATCCACCCCTCTACCACCTGTTAATTGTTTGACTTTATCATGCCACCCCTTTTCATATCCAATGACATGATCGGCTCCTTGTTCGAGGCAGACTTTGCGTTTAGCTTCGGTGGAAGCCATGGCTATGACTTTAGCATTGTGGGCCTTGGCGATTTGCACAGCAGTGAGACCAACACCACCAGCTGCACCGTGTACCAGCACAACTTCTCCTAAATAAATACATATGAACGCGTCTGATTAAAACGCGGATAGAAGGAAAAGTAGAATAATAAACGGTTTTACCAGGTTGTATACTGCCTCGATTTACAAGTCCGTACCACGAAGTCATATAATTCATGAACACCCCAGCGGCTTCCTCGAAGCTTAAACCGGGCGGTATACGCAATACTTCCTTCATGTTACATACAATTTTTTCGCAATGGGTTCCAGCCGCGCTTCCAAAAACCCGATCCCCAACCTTCACCCTCCCATACTTTCCTGGATTTTGGCCATCGTTGACCTTGAGCACTATGCCCGCAAACTCGGTTCCAAGGAGAAAAGGGAATTTCGGCTTCGTTTGGTATTTGCCCTGAATCATAAGAACTTCATAGAAATTTAATCCTACCGCAACAACCTGGACGAGAACTTGGCCAGGCTTTAAGGCATCGGGTTCTGGGGCATTTTCAGTGATAACGAGTTCTTCAGGGCTTTTAAGGTAACGATCAACTAAAATAGCACGCATTTTCACGAGATTTGTCTCGATGGACCTTTGTGCCGAAAACCGTTTTTATCAAAACGGCTTTGGCTTTTTAACAATTTTTATATGGACATGTGAACAAAGAAAGCCGAATCGGATAATCCAATAGCTTGCCCTCAACAAACTTGGATCAAAAAAAAAAAAAATAAACACAATTTTGACTTGACTCATGCTTTCGCGTTTTTTTAAAACGAAAACTGTCTTTTTTGGCATCTATATAAACACAATTTGTGTTCATAACATAGTTCACTTTTGAAAGTGCAAAGACGATGAGCAAAGACATAAAGAAGGCTAAGGGGTAAATTGAGCAATTTTAACATATAATTGAACGAATACTGAATAGCATATTTTGATACATCTCGATATTGAATAGAGGTGCAAAGCAAGATGGTAACATCGCATTGCTCGGAAAATTTTATGTCGGATGATATTGAGAAGAATTTCTATTCACAAACCAATAGGTCAGAGCGAAGGTGCCTCCCAGTTGGGCATCGAAGTTAAGAAGGATGTAGATTTTTCAAAATGGTACCAACAGGTATGAGTACATCTAGTTTTGCTATCTTATATTCTCGCCTTAATCCTATGGATCCATCCTCTTTGCTCTCTTCTTGAGAATAGGTGGTTACCCGTGGTGATATGATTGAATACTATGATGTTAGTGGATGTTACGTCCTTAGACCCTGGGCATATTATGTTTGGAAAGTCATTCAAGGTAAGCTCTTCATTCTAAGTAATACGTGCATCTATGTACTGACCACTAGTGAATAGGATGGTTTGATGCGGAAATCGAGAAATTGGGTGTTGAGGATGCTTATTTCCCCATGTTTGTATCTAACCGTGCCCTCGAGAGAGAGAAGGACCACATTGAAGGATTTGCTCCAGAGGTTGCTTGGGTAACAAAATCGTAAGTGCATTCGTTATCATCCGTTCACAGGAATTCCCATGATTAACCAAGGATTTTTTTTCCTCACCCTCGTTTCACTCTTCCCTCCCGCTCAATAGTGGCAGCTCTGATTTGGAGGAACCTATTGCTATTCGCCCAACCTCTGAGACCGTCATGTACCCCTACTATGCGAAGTGGGTACGCAGTCATCGCGACTTGCCCCTCAAGCTCAACCAGTGGTGCTCGGTGGTACGCTGGGAGTTCAAACACCCGCAGCCCTTCCTGCGTACACGCGAATTCTTATGGCAAGAGGGCCACTGTGCTTATTTGACCAAAGAAGAAGCCGATGCCGAGACCCGCGAAATTCTTGAACTCTACTACCAAGTATATAAGGACTTGCTGGCGGTGCCAGTGGTCAAGGGAATGAAGACAAGCAAGGAGAAGTTTGCAGGGTCGCTTTACTCAACCACCGTGGAAGGATTTGTCCCCTCCACTGGTCGTGGTATCCAGGCCGGAACAAGTCATTGTTTGGGCCAAAACTTCAGTAAGATGTTCAACATCGTGGTGGAGGACCCCACTGCTCCCGCAAATGCTGGAGACGAGGCCAAGAAGCTGAATGTTTGGCAGACCAGCTGGGGTCTCTCCACTCGCACCATTGGTGTGATGGTCATGATCCACGGAGACGACAAAGGACTGGTGATGCCTCCCCGTGTCTCGAACATCCAGGTGATCGTAGTACCCGTGGGCTTGACCGCTAAAGCGACCGATGAGGATCGCAAGGAAATCGAGGATGCTTGCAAGGGGGTCATTGCACGCCTCACCAAAGTTGGTGTGAGAGCAAAGGGCGATTTCCGCGAAAACTACACCCCTGGATACAAGTTCAATCACTGGGAGCTCCGCGGTGTCCCCGTGCGCCTCGAAATCGGCCCGAAGGATCTTAAGAAGGAGCAGACCTTATCGGTGCGACGCGACACTGGAGTGAAGGCTCCCATCGCCCTTGCCGATTTGGAGACCGCAATTCCGCAGCTTTTGGACACAATCCACAATGACATGTATGAGCGAGCTGTGGAATCGAGAGATGCTCACCTGAAGCGCATTGAAAAGTGGGAGGACTTCGTTCCTGCTCTCGACTCAAAGAATATGTGCCTGATTCCCTTCTGTTTGCGCGAGGAGTGCGAGGATGACATCAAGAACTCGTCTTCCAAGGTGGAAGAGGAGGGAGCAGAGGTGGATGAGAAGGCGCCCGCCATGGGGGCCAAGTCCCTTTGCATTCCGTTCGAGCAGCCCAAGGAGAACCCACTCCAGCCCGGGGTTACAAAATGTATTAAGTGTGGACAAGATGCGCAGGCCTATACTCTATTTGGTAGGAGTTACTAGATGCAGTGCTATGCCTGATATGTTTAAGGTGTGCGTTTATATTCTTCGTTTTTTCGCTCTCTTCTTCTTAATACTTATAAAAGAAGTGTGGAAGTAGTCAACTGGGTTTTTTTTTCCTCTGTTTCTTTTTTGGTTTCCATTTGAAAGTATATTAGATAAATAAACTTGTTCTCTTTTTCAATTTAAGTTTCACAATGGCATTAATGGTGCCGGCATCAATTGATATTGTTTTTTCGTTATTTCGAACTTATTAGTTTTCGATGCACGCATTGCAGCTGGCCTGCAGAAAAGGAGGAAGAGGGAGAAGAGAGGGTGCAGCGAGGGCGGAAGATGGCCCACTCACGATGCGATCTTCCTTGGAGAAAAATGAACCGTGGCATTCAAACTCCGCGGTGGTTTAAGAGATATTAAAAATATCCACGGCCATTCTTCTTTAATTCTTTCTTTGTTCTCAGAGCCTTGCCTTTTCCCTTTATCTTCTGTTGACCGGCAGCATTGCGGCCCATTCTTTGTCAGTGGATGAAAAGGAAAGCGGTGGACATGGAGATTAACTGGTGTCTCTTCTGTGAAATTCGTACAAAAGTAAGTCAAAGGAGAACACCCCCTTCCTCTCCTTTCTCTCTTGTTTTCCCTTCTCCATCCAATCCCTTAATCAATATACCCATTTGTCCAATTCATTCCCCACCCTACTTATATTGTTTCACTACGTCCTATCCTACACGCGCACCCTCTCCCCATTCCCCTTTCCCTTCACTTTATAAGCAAAAAAAGAAACAATTACAGTCTCCAAATAATAACGAAATTTTTTCGCAAATAGGGATCCGCCTATTGCAGCGCTGCTTGCCACTTTCGTGATCGCATGTCCATAAAAACTTTCCCCATGCTCGCACATCCCAATCTGGAGCCCAACAAACCCAATTCGAACATGACTTCTCTGACCATACCAAAACTCCTTCCCCGCCACATGCGGCGCGTGTCGATGCCGAAGCCGGGTATGGCACCTTGCCGAATCAATTCAGCAGTGATGAATTAGAATAGACAAGGAGTCTGCATGGATTCCAAATGAAAGAAGGCGATGCGAGCGGTGTCACAGGTGGCAAGTTATGGGGCGGCATAGAGAAAAACAATGGACATTAGTAAATCCTATCTCATCTATATATTCAACTTAAAAGCGATCCCTTATATATTTACACGCATTCGACAATTAGAGAAAAAAAAAGCAACGTTTACTATCCATATTTAATTCAAAATCTGTTTAGCTTTGTATATGATTATGAATAAATACGCTTTCGCATGCTTCCCATTTTTAAATTGCGGCATATATTATAAAAAAAAGTGGAGAGAAAACTTACAATTAATAAAAATACTCAGGCAAAATAAAAAAATCCTACACCCGCTCTCCTCCAGCACTGTTAAAGCACAAGAATAAATGAAAGGGAAAGGAGTTCCAGAATTATCGTACGCTTACAAACGCCAACCCTCTCCGTACCTGACTCTCCACTTCTTCTTCATTTTTTTCTTCCGACTTTTCTGATCTACTTTTTCGCGCTCTCCTTTCTCTCTCGCCGTGACTTGATTCTACCCGCCCCTTCGCCGTTTCCTCCGTCTCTTCCTCCTCCTCCCCAGACCCAGAGGCAGAATCCGATGCAGATCCTTCCAAAGAGGAGGAGAGGGTCGATCCCGGTGAGCGTCTTCTTTCTTCTTCCCTCCCTGATGGAAAATTGGCGGCGAAACTATTCAGGCGCTGGATCATCCGCTGATCGTAATCGCAGCGTAGCCGCTTTTCCGCAGGCATTCCCGCAAATCTTGCCATATCGAAACCGTCGTGTGAACGGCGATGGGGTGGAGGCGGCGGATGGGGGGCATGGGGTGTGGGGCGGGGTATCATATCCTCGGCCAGAGCGGCGGCGGCTAGAAGAGTTGAGACTCCAGAGGTTATCTGTGGAGGGGATGGGTACGAGGTTCTGGAATGAGGAGAGGGGGGATGGAGCATATTGCCAAAGGATGCAGACGGGACATGCGGTGCAGGGGTGGACTGTGCGGTAGGAGGTGAAATGGATAAGGTGGGGGGTGCGGTGGTGGGCGTGGGGATGCTGGAGGCTGTGGCTGGGATGGCCGAGGCTTTGGATTGTGGGTTTGGATGTGGCGGGGAATCATCTCTGGTGGCCGTGGAGGTCGCGCTCATAGAGGCAGAGGATTTGGGGAGGGGCGGAAGGGCTTGTGAGTGGACGCGCTCGTGTTTCTTCAAATCTAATAGAGAGGCGTTAGAGAGTTGCGCTGACACCTCCTTAAAAATAAAACGGGAATACCTTGTGGTCGCTTGAAGGTCTTTCCACAGAACCTGCATCCATGTGGTTTCGATGGGATATGAACACGCAAGTGAGACGTCTAACGGCAAAACAGGTGAGGGGAGTTGTAAGAAAAACAACCTTAGAAATGAGAAGCTTGAGGATCGAGTTGCAATTACCAAGTGATCGCGCTTGACTGTGGATACATCGCACCCGTCCCATTTACCTTGAAAAGAAAAATAGAAGAGTCATTTAAACATAAATACCGACTATCCTAAGTCCGCCAGCCATCTTACAGGTCAAACATAGGTTATTGGTTGATTTTCTACCGATATGATCATCGCACACCTAGCACCAAAAGGTCCGTTTACTACAGACTACAAGCCAGAGGGAGATTAGGGGGGAAGCAGCTTACATGTTGGTAGAGCGTCTCGGCCTCCCCGCCGGGGAACATGCGCCCGCAATCCTTCCAAAGACATACGAGCGGCCGCCCCGGGTCATCCGGCGATTTTGCCTTATCGTCGCCCTTGTAGACATACTCCCGAGTCCAAAAACTATGATGCATTCGTTCTCTCAGAATGGATCGCAAAGGATAAAATAGTTACAGGTGGAAGTACTAAAGCGTTGTCAAGTAGAAGGAGAACTTCGCAAAAACAAGGGATAAAATAAAGCATGTAGGCGACGTGAAAGAATCCTGGCTCTCTTTTTTTTTTCTCAGCTGAATTAATCCTCTTCACACATGCGCTTTCTCGCTATACTATTATAATCTCGTCTCAATAGGGCTGCCAAGAATCCAGTAAATACACTAATAAGATTAGTCGTATTTTTTTTTTTTCGACACCTGAAAATACGAAGCTTTGCTGGCTTGATTAGTGTTGCCTTTCTTCAACGATAAAGAAAAAATAGGACTAAGAATGAGAGGCCAATATAGAAAGGACTATATGGAGGGGGTTGCCAAAAGATTAATAGCAGCTATGAGAAACATCATCAAAAGAAAAAAAAAGAGAACATAACTTGGCAAATATTTCCATTGAACTCTTCTCTGCAGAACCCAATTTGGCCAATGACAAGCGAGGTTCATTAGATACACAAGGGGCTTACACACTGTCCACGCACACATCCTCGTTTCAAATAAGGGAGCTCTTGTTCCGTGACTTGCCTTAAAATCTTGCGAGCCCATGCCAAGGATTCTGTCTATTTTGCTTAGTGCGGGCCACGAGAGATCGACCGATTCCGCTCGCCGGAGCGTGTGATCATCTGGGGCCGGCCTAGGCCATTTGGGCCTTCAGCCCGCGCAGGCAACGCTTCTTCCCGCGCTCCTCGCTAACACCAGTCTGATAGTGTTAGCTCCCCTGATAATGAGTCAGCAAGAAATAGCAAATAATATACAGCTGAATCGCGCTTGAAACCTTATTTGAGGGTGGGCAATTTTGCGAGGGATTGCATTTCTATACGGATATTTTGCGTCCCATATCCCCGAGGATCTTATCCTGGCATCGGATAAAAAACCTCGCCGCCTTACTCTCCCTGATACTAACATCAAAACCGTTATCCACCGGCCCAACGGCTCATAGCTAGCTCCCAGATGAATGTCCGCCAGGAGCAACCTCTTCCAACGCTGTCGCAGCTCCTTTTCAAACACGCCCAGCCGCCATTTTGCATTTACACCTTTCTCAGGTTCCTTGAGCGCTGCCACCCGGAGCACGTCAATGATCTTCTTTTCTGGCTTCACGCCCGCGAGCATCACTTGCTCTGCCACACCAAGAAGAGGAAGAAAAAGCCTCTGCTAGACGCTCGCGCCTCAGCAGAGCGCATCTATTCCGTGTACTTCTCCTCCGGCGCCGTAAAAAAGCTCGCACTTCCCTCGCACATCGAGGCGGAAATCAAGGTGACATTGGAGACCAATATTCTCGGTCGCGAGGATCTCTTCCAACAGGCCCAGCAATGGATAGAGCAAACCCGACTTGCTGGCGTATATCCGGAGTTTCTTCGCTGGTGCACCCGCTGCAACCTTGCCGGTCAGGAGGGCTTGCGTATCATCATCGGGCTGCTTGCGCTCTTTTTCGGGTTTTCGATGGAGTTTAGCTGCATCCTTCTGGATGCTAAACCTTGGGAGAATCGCTTGTGGGTAAGTGGCTTCAGTTCTTCTATTTCTCTTATGGCGGTGAAGTTTGCTTAATCCCGTATTTTGCAAGGGCTTCATTCCGTTAACCGTCGGCATCTATTCCCTAGTCACCGGTATCCTTCAGCTCTGCCCTCTACTGGTCCTTGTCGCCAACTCCTACGAAACCACGTTCTTTACTCTCTCAAAAATTCAAGACTCGAACATTCGTCGAAGACTTGTTCAGAGGTCAATAGTGACATTGTCCGCTTGTTTGCTGGCCATTGCTGTTCTGTTCACTATATTTAGTCTAATACCTGGAAAGAGGATATAGCACTGGCTACATCCTCTTTCTAGCTATGAATGTACATTTTATTGTATTCTGCTAGCTTGTTGTATCAATAAGAAGTGTATCAACTGCCATTATTTCACTTAACAGTCACACAGCATTTATGAAAAAAGCAAATCAACCTCACGTATTTCGCCATTCAGTGAGATCTTATCGATGAATGTGATGAATCCCTCTGATTCCTCGAAATTAATCGACTATCTCCAGCAGAATCTCGAATTCATACCCTTCAAGTCCCTCCGAGAACATGAGGTTGAGCTGACTTCAAACGAAAAGCTCGAGCAAATGGGTGACATTCTCCACCGTGATCCAGGTCTGTTTCTGGAACGGTGGGGTAGATATTTACCAAGAGAAGAGCTCTCCAGATTCGAATGCATGAGAGGTGTTTGTTGCGTTTTTCTGTTTCTGGCACTGTTAGTTCTAGACTCTAATCTCTTGCAATATTAGATAACTATGAAGTCAATTTTCACCTAAACTCCCTCGCTTCTCCACCCTCCACCTCTCCAAAAAAATCTTCCTTATCTAGAAATCGCCGTCTTGCATACCTTCAACACCTCCGCCGCACTGAATATTTCTCAGACGAGGAGATGCGATATAGACAGCCAAGTCTATATAATGATTTCATAGGCCGCCACGTCCCCCCACTAAGCGCCTTCCCGATGGAAATGGGTTTGGTAGACCGGATATACTCAAATATCGATTCAGCCGAAGCTGAGGAGAGAAGAAAGTGGCAAGAGGAGGCAGAAGAGGAGGTAGAGGAGGAGGTAGAGGAGGAGGAAGAGGAAGAAGATGCGGCGAAGGAATATGGGGTAATGTTGGATGAGGACGGTATGGATTTAAGTAAGGAAAGCGGTAGAGAATTTGCAGAAGAAGAGAAAGAGTTGACTGCTGAAGAAAGAGACGACCTGCGAAGAGAATTTGTGCGCATTATGGAGGAAAATTTCTTGGATGGGAAAGATGTAAGCCAGTAGTGAACGATTCAATTAGCTGTTATAAGCTGATGTAGATGGATTATTTTAATGCCTTAGGAGTTCGACTACGATGCAATAGACAACGATCCGTCCCTTGACGATTACGACCAAATGGAACGGGATCTGCAAGACGTCTACTTTGATGAAGAGGAGGCTAATGACGGCGAGGGCCAAGAGGAGACTGGCGAGCTTGACTATTAATTCTGTATATTTTTTCAACTTTAATCATAGTTAGTTTATATCATTTACAATAACATAAAAAGAACAACCTAAAATATCATGAAATAATGGTTCATCGTGGTAGGTAAAAGAAAAGAAAGAGGAAAAAATGGCATTATATAAAGAGAAGAGGAAAAAAAACGTGGAATATAGCAGAAACTCTAAAATTACGATTAATATTAATGAATATAATGCTATTAAAAATCAAGGCCCAATAACGCATCTGATAAGAGTGAACATGAAATAATTTTTAGTCCGCTTTTTTATTGCCATTGGCGTGTCCATTTTCGTATTTCTTGCCCTCACTGGATTAAAAAAAAATTGATCACCCCAAGATCAGCAAAAGTAAGCATCACACCATAGTAAAATAGAAAACTCACTCCTCATCATCGCTTCGGTCGTCCTTCAGCTCCTTTCCACGCAGTGTCCGGTAGGCAATCCGGAACATCAGGTACGTCCAGAATATGTTTAACACGTACAGTCCTAATAACAGGGTGAAGATGATGTAGGGCACAAACCACGGGCACCACCAGCCCGTCGAGGGCTTGAGGTGCATATTGGGTATATATTTAAACGAGTCAACCAGTGTAGAGTACATGAAGCCCGTGTAAACGTAGAGTCGGGAATAGGTCCAACAAACAAGCAGGAACGCGAAGACGATATTAGAGGCGGTTTCAAACTTTAGATAGTAGAGACACTTGGCCAACTAAGCGATGAAGGATAGAAACGCACGTGAGCATGATTTTGCTTAAAAGATGCATGGGAGTGCATGCTTGCTAAATATTACCGCAAGAAAGATGTCCGCAAAATCCATCGAGCAGAACACGGCGTTCCCAATCCGCGTGAAGTTACAGCAATAGCTGGCGAAGATTAGTACGCAGGTATTCACATGGTGCATCACGAGTTCGCGGTAATCTTTGCGTGGATCCTCGATTTGTAGCACGAAGAACTGGTGGATCCAGAACGAGAACTGGAGGAGGTAATAATATTTGAAGAGCGCGGTGAAATGTAGGTGTGGATATCCTAGCCAGAAGTGCTTAAAGTCGAACCAGTACTCGCTACCAGATGCTATATACTTTTTTTAAAAAAAAGAGAAATTCATATTAGCTCCCTCCCCACCGCACGAAAAGCAAAGAAATGTGCTTACAATTCCCACTGAGAAAGCGGTTGAATAGTAGAGACATGCCCATCCTTGTTCACAAAATCTTGTTATCTCGCGTTTCTTCACGATTCCGGCCGCACTTGCAACAGGCCGAAGAATGTATCGAATTACTATGGCACGCAGGGCCGTAAAGAATAAGGCGTAAAAAGTCAAGAAGATAGTATCGAGCCAGCCTTTGCCGTAGGTGCCGTCCGGATGTTGGTAGGCAATAAAGAGAAAACGCCATGTCCCAGGAACTCCAGCAAGATAGGCAATGATGATGGCAGTCATGATATAGATCGGGAGACCTGGGAGGGAACGAGGAGAAGCAAGCAAGCCCCTGAATTAGTATGCAATTGACAGCTGTGAAACTAAAAATGAAACTCACTGATCTGATGACGCTCCAGGTAAGTGATGAAACCATTTTCCCGCCGGTGGAGACTGTGTTTCTTGGATCGGGGGGGTACCTTCACCGGATGTTGGTCAGTTGCGGCAGACATCAGTAACGATGTAGATTCAAATGCGAAGACGAAAACAAAGAGAAAGGGAATTCTAAAAAGCTTTGCGACCGTTCTTAAATTTTATATTTTTCCTTAATATTTTTTATTTTTCCTTTTGGCGAACCAGTTAATGAGGTTCGGAGGGTTCGGAGCAGGGAAAAATTTACCAACTGGATTGAGCAGAGTTCCGAGTGGAACCCATATGAATATTTGGTTCAAGATTTATTAATTCTTTAAAAATTCGACGAGAAGGCAAAATAACAACCACAACAAAATATGAAAACAGGAGAAATGCGAAATAATACATATCCATAAGACAACAACGAACTTCTTAGTGGAATCCGCCACCCTTTCGACCGCTAACTTTCGTCTGCCTTCCATACCGTGTGATGCGTGCGTGCCTGAAGCGTTTTTGCGCCACGGCTACCGTTGGAGGAGAAGAAGGTGGAGGCGAGCTTGGCCCAATATACTCCCTATTATGGATAGAAAATTACGTTGATATCAGAAGAAGAGTGGCGCATGTTATAGATAACAATACATACGATTGAGACTTTTGTGAGATATCGGCGGTAGAGATTTCTGGTTGCTGATCTATATTAGTAAGGCAAATTGATGGCATGGGCACAGGAGTTTTCTCTCCTTTCGCTGCGAGAAGGGCAGAAAGCAGGCTGCGGGGTTTAATGCTCTCCTGGAAAGGACTAAAATATCGAATATGATCAATTATTAGGAGAGAAAGGGATGGCTGAAGTGTAATCTATCCGCCATTTTACCTAGTGTCACTGCCGAACAACGCTTCTTCACTAACAGGATACCGTTTGCCTCGGAACACGACTCCAAAGTCTTTACCGGACTTGAGGTTTGAGACGGAACGCTCACGCTCTATTCGGCCAGATGTCGACACAAGAAATGGATTCTCAGGTGAGTCCTCAGGACATACCAGCTCCTTCTCTCTCGTTCCCATTTTTTCAGCAGAAGAGGCATGGTTCTGTCTCTGGCTCAAACTGGAACCCGAGGCGGTTACATAGGATGCAGACGTCGAATTGGAAGTCGAGGTGGAGGTGGATAGAGTAGTTGAATGAGTGAGATACGGTTTCTTACAAGGGGGGTCATTTGTCGCTACAAAATTCATTCTGCGCTTGCGGTCATTTCTTGTATTGGTGTGGACATTATTGCTGACATTAGTAGTCGGCCAAAGTTGCCGGGGCTTGCATGTTAATTCTTCATCGCGGAAATCAATCGCCTCTATTCTCTTTCCTCGACTATATATGGTTACCAAATAAAAAAAATTAAACCGAATGCTACGATAAATAGAGATATACCAACTTACAAAACATAAATTAATCGTCCATTTTCATGTGCCTCTATTGCCCTGCACTTTTCTCTCTCCCTCTCCTCCTCTCTTGTGTTTGCTTCGCTTCCCCCTCTACCCCAACTATTGCATTCTGTTCCAAAAGGATCTGAAATTTCCGTGCTCTCTACTATAACAGGGCTTAACTTATTTACGCATTCTTTACCACCTTCATCCACTTGCAGTGGGGAAGACGGTTCCGGGGAGGGTATTGAGGTCTCGACAAGCGATTTAACTTTGCCTTTTTTGTTGGATTTAAAATAGGAGAGCATCGTAGGATTAGAACAGTAATGAAAGGCTCTCCCGCCCTGCGATATATTCCAATGTGTGAATAAAGGATAAATATAAATTAGGGGGGAAGCCCTCTGGTGGGTCTAGATAATTTATGATTCTATTGATTTGATTGCAATCAATACAGTCAAAAAGAAAAAAGGCGAAAATTTTTTATCGGGAACTAAACGCGTCGTGACGCGTTCGACTTAAACCAAAATTTAATAAATTAAAATTGTTGAGGGCTGGTTTAATTTATTTGCTTTAATTTTGCAATAACAATATATTGCTCTCTAGTACTTGCCGTTCTTCTTCAAGTGCTGCATGTCGCCTACGGTCCTTTGCTTTGGCTTCCTCAGGAACACGACTTTCATACTCTTCACGCGACATCCGCAGTTTCAGTCTTTCGATATCTTGGTTCACCTTCTCGAGTTTACGGGAAAGCTGAGAGAGAGAAAGATTTGACTGGGGGGTGGGAGTGGCAGGGAGGAAGATCTTGAGATTGGGTGCAACAGAATAGGATGCCGATGTTTTGATGATTTGAGAAAGTGCAGGATCAACGCTTAGATCCTGGATGGGTCATGTTTGCGAATGAGTAACGAGTATTGAACGAGTTTTAAATGAAGACATACCTCTTTGGATACAATTTGGAAATCTGCTCTTGTAAATGCTCGAATCTCCTCCAGATAGAGTCGCAATAAATTACGAGTCTCCTTATCTGAGGCTTCTACGATGAAGCTCGGATTTTTGGAAGGGCGGAGGCGTTGTCTTAACGATCTTGATCCGCGTATAACTCCGAGGATTGTCTATATAGCTCGTTAGCAGATTTAGATTAATTTATTAAGTATACATCAGGTTTCAATCATGCCAGCCTACCGCCATATCGCTCTCAATTTGTGAGTCTCGACATCGCCTATAGTCATCAGGATTGGGGTATTCGGACACCATTATTGAAGGCGGAGACGCCCTTTTCTTAATCTCGGCATATTGTTGCAAATGTTGCCATAGTTCTTCGGTAACGAATGGTGCAAATGGGTGAGCTAATCTCAAACTGGTATCCAAGCAATGGCCCAATATCTCCAGTGTCTCATTTCTTAATTCTTGCGTCCCTTCTTGGTTATCGTACAAAACGGTTTTGCTGAGCTCAACGTAAACATCACATAAATCCCCGACCACAAATTGTCTAATCGCTTCGGTTCCTTCATGAAGTTTGTGGGTAACAAAAGCCGTATCACATTTCGTCACTGTATCTTCAAGTCTCGAGAGGATGTATCGATTTGCAAGAGTAGTTGGAAGAGGAGGGGAGCTGGGGTTATAGGTGGTAGGGGAAGTCGTTGAGGAAAGATGATGCAGCGCAAATTTAACAACATTCCAAAGTTTGTTACAGAAGTGGCGGGTCGATATAACGTTCGAGATATCCATATTGATTTGACGATTCTTAAAAAACGATCATCGTTGAAAGGTGAATCATCCTCTTGTTAAGTGGTAATTGCAATTTAAACTCACCTGCTGGGTATAGGATACTAATGAAAATCTGAGCGCATCGGCTCCACACGTTTTGATTCCATCGGGAAACTCGTTCTCAAGTAAGGCAATACTTCTGTACTCATATTTGGATATAAGTATTCATCTTTTATCAAAACAGTCATTACATTGATCATTATATACCGGGCGACTTCTGAACTCGCTAAATTTCCACTTATCACACCCTCTTTCAACCTCTCCAGAGTTACTCCTTCAATGACATGCAGGGGATCAATCACATTTCCCAGTGATTTGGACATCTTTCTGCCTTGTGCATCTCTCACCTATTATCCGATAGTTGAAATAGTTAGAAAACTAACACACCAGGGACTCCATCAGAAATTATGTTGTACCATCGCGTGCAATAAGATATCTTTGAAGGGCACATGTCCCCCAAAATGTGTGCACAACATCACCATCCTTGCCACCCAAAAGAATAAAATATCCGTGCCTGTTTCTATTAATGTTGTTGGATAGTGGGTAGGAATTTTGGAGCTCTCTTTGCCGTTCCATCCAAGAGCCGAGAGGGGAAGTAGTGCTGACGAGAACCAGGTATCGAGAACGTCTTCATCCTGAGCTAACTCTACACTAGCTGAGCTTATGTTTTTGGTAGAGCAGAAATCATGCGCGAGAGAACGAGCTTCTTCTATTGAAGCCGCAGCTATCCAGCTTTCCTTTTCTACTAAGAAAATGCTTCTGTTAAAACCTTTCCAGCCATGAATAAAACCCTTAAGCTACTCAACTGGAGCCATCCTTCCATTTAATACGATAGGCAGGGATCCGATGACCCCACCACAACTGTCTCGAAATACACCAATCTTGGATATTGTCTACAAAGCAGCCGCCAGATCAATATTTATTTGAATTATGACGGCTAACTCAAAAAAGAAAACCGTTTACCTAACCATCGCCTCCACTCTTCTTTATGCAAAGAATGCATTCCTATTTCTCCCATCTCCACGGCCTCTAGTGCTCGCTTTGCTAACTTACTACATCGAACATACCATTGCGGTTGTACCATCGGCTCGATCACGTCTCCAGTGCGAGAACACCGTGCAATTCGCATGGTGTGGGAATCCTGTCCTCGGTATACTCCTGCGTCCCTCAAGCGTCGTATTATATCTTCACGGACATCAAATCTGTCCATTCCCTATGCAATAAAATATTTAGTTTAATTGCGCAGAAATGAGTACTACAATTTGATGGGTGATACCTCATATTCCGGAACACCGCAGTTTTTCAATTCCCCTCTCCTGCCAAGGATCCCCTCCACAGTCAAACCGTGCCTCCTTCCACATGAATAGTCATTGGGGTCATGAGCAGGGGTGACTTTGACCGCCCCCGTTCCAAACTCCATATCAACTAGATCAGCATCGCAAATGATCGGTATAGTTTTACCCAGCACAGGATGAATCACAGATTTTCCATGTAGCTCAATGTAGCGTGGATCATCAGGATGAATCGCAACGGCACAATCGCCCAGCATAGTCTCAATACGTGTAGTAGAGACTACAAGTTCTTTGTGCGAGGGAGTGGGTGTAGATAAAGGGTATGCGAACTTGTGCAGAACCCCGAACTCAACTCTAGAAAAATTGAAAAAATATAAATCAGCAAGACAAACTCCAAATACGAAGAGGATGGGTTATTTACGGTTTATTTCTTCCCACAAGCTGTAGCATAGTGCGCCCCGTAACTGTTTCGTAATCGACTTCAATATCTGATAGAGCGGTTTGTAATGCACAGCACCAATTCACAAGCCTCGTATCACGGTATATCAATCCTTCATTAAACAAGCGAATGAATGCATGCGTAACTGCTTCAGAGCGCTGTGCGTCCATGGTAAAGAAGAGTTTTTCCCAATCCAGCGACGCTCCTAACCGGTGCTAATAACGTTGAGGGATTGAAAAATATGAGAATATGTATAGAGGGTTGTAGAGTCACAAGCCCGTATCTATTACCAGCTGATATATGATTCTATCCCCATGTTTTTCTTTCCATTTCCACACCTCTTTAACAAATGCATCTCTTCCGATGTCAAGTCGAGTTACCTTTTTACAGACTAAAAGTTAATACCCATGAAAATTACCAGCGATTTTCTTCGGCCTAACCTGTCGAGATTTCATGAGTGACCGCTCCACCACAGTCTGGGTAGCAATCCCAGCATGATCTGTTCCAGGGATCCAAGAAACCGTATGTCCAGACATTCGATGCCAGCGAGCAATCGCATCCTAGATAATGCAAAAAAGTTGGAGCAGGTAAAAAAAATGAAATATAAAAAGCATTATTGAAAATTCACCTGAATGCTTGCAGTTAGAGCATGTCCAATGTGCAGATCTCCTGTGACATTAGGGGGAGGAAGAAGCATAGTGAAAGGCTCTTTTGAGATTCTGGAACCATATTCAGCGCTACTCGAAGAAAAAAATCCTGTAGAGGAAAATTCGTAAGCAGAAGATAATTTTGCTTAATATAGGGAGGTTAATGTGCCTTTTTGCTTCCACCAATCCTGCCAATCGCTTTCAACGACCTACACAGTTAAATAAAGCGAACATTTATTGAATTATACCTTTGGAATCCCATTAGAATTTCCATACCTTTGGATCGTAAGCCGGAAGAAACTCGTGCGTTGGCTTTGAAACACTCTCCTTATTTACTGCAGTTGATAGACATATCCTGTCCGTAATTATTAAATGTCTATGTCTCCACCAACTTGTACTGGGTCTTTTGAATCCTCTCGTCCTTAACATGACTCTGTCAAAAATAACAATATACTCGAGTATCTTTTGATAATTTATGTGACTGTTACATATTTCAGAAAACGACTTCGTCCTTCAACCCGGTTGAACCATCGCCACCATTTTCACACCGTGTTTTCTTAGCTTAATGTTGCTATAGGAATGAACCCTGAAGAAGATCGCGTCCATATATTAAGTACAGATGAGTTCAATCCAAGGTATATTATCCTTAATTTCCTTTCCATCTAAATTAACGGGTATTCCACCATTTTACAAAGCGTACAATCTGGTCTACGCGCAACCTCAATGACACAGCATCGCCTCACTCGGGCTGAAGCACTTAAAGGTTTTGCAAACCGTATAATCTATTCACGATTTTATACGTTTTTTTATCTGGGATTGGCAATCCTCAGCTTGATAAGTTTGGTGTTGTCCTTCGTGGAGCATTGGTATCAACGAATTCATTCATGTTTAGATGAAAAAGCAATTGAACATTTTGTATTTTTTTGAATAGTGCAACAATATGGTTCATAATTCTTGAAGTAGTCATCAATACCGCCCTTATTGCCGAAGTTGGGATCCGATGGTTGGCACTTGGCAGGGTATTGTATTCCTTCATCTCGTTTCATATTCAAATTGTATTCATGTTTGGAAACAGGCATATTGGAAATCTATCTACAACGTATTGGACGTGCTTGTTGTCGCTGTTTGTGCCATTACGGTCATTGTCCTTATTACCTCGGATTGCTCAACAGAGAGTCGAGAAGAGGAGATGTTTGATATCGTGCTTCTCATAATTCGGAATGCAGTGCAGTTCGTCCGCCTGGCAATTATGTTAAGAAAGTAAGCTAATGGGGAATTTTTGCTATTGCTCCTAGCATTTCCCGGATGGGTAAGCTAACAACTCTAAACTCAACGAAAGGAATAAGCGAAATATCGAAGCCAGAAATGCAACGATTGATTTTACTGATTTACGTGGTCCTAGCATCGAAGTGGAGACTCTAGGGGGAGACTATTTACTAGCGGAAGAAAGTGATGATGAAGTGATTTGAACGTGATTCGAACTTTCCTATTTTCTCTCGTTTCTACTGTATAATATGCCTCGCTACTTGGTTTTTGTTTCAAAACTTTGAATAGAATTTTCCGATTCCAATCAATTTCTCATACCCATACAATACAAGTTCAAAAATTCCATATACACAATGAAATAAGTACGCACTGCCAGGAAATATATAAATAAATACAATAAATAGTATTAAAAAAAATGGCGCTTGCCCAGTCAAATAAATATAGTCAATATATATACAATATGTACACAATGGACGAAATATAACACGTTCGCTTAAAGAGTAGAGCCTGCCTATCTCTAGGAGAAACCTTACAAATATACCCAGCGGACAGAATGAATCAGTACACTTAATAACGGCGCATTACGCGTGGACTACTTCAACGGTTCATTCAGTCCGACTGACTCCAAAGTTTCGGGCGCTACAGTGACTTCGCTATTCCTGGCGAAGAATCTGCGCTTCTCTGCCCCCATGTTGAAGCAACAGACCTGCCCAACAGCTAAACCAACAGTCAAGGACTTGATAAAGGTAAAAGCATTATTTTAAGCATAGTGTACTCACGACAATTCTGTCGTCCATAGTTGCTCCCCCTGTTCGCGTCGCATTCCTCTAGAGCTACGCAATCACAATTAATAGAGAGATAATATGCTCTCGCTAGTGGCACCGTAAGAAGCATAAGTACAAGCGAGAATCGCGTGTTCATTCTTATGAGAAACAGGATGGTTGAAATAATAAATGAGAAGCGACTACAATAATAACGTGTGGAGAAATGTTTGTAGGGGGGTTTATATAATCTCGCAGAGTCATAGGCATCCTTTGAGAAGTGGCCGATCCTAGTCCCACCATTCCTTGCCCATAGCACCTGCGGACCAATCTATGGCTTCGGAAACGGTGCTCCTGAATCCCCGGGGAAAACTTGTGATTTTGTTTTTTTCCCATCTTAAAGAAAACCCCGGCTTCCTGAACAAGTTGTATTTTTCTGAGGGTCAGATGACCTCCGTAGCGCCATCGTTCGCAGTGTTTCGCTGTTCAAATGACGCATTTTCACTATTGTTCCTTTTTCTTAGGCCAATGTTATTAACAAGGGATTAGAATGGGAAAAAGAGACGTGAATAAGAGAAATACCGCAATTGATATAACCTTTAACCCTATTTTTCGTATGTTAAAATGATTAAGTGGATTATGGTCGCAAACGTTTGATTCCAGAGGAAAGTTCGATGGGAACAACCTCATTATTCTCTCGATTTAACATAACCCGCTTAATAAAGACGGCGTTCTCTTTTATCGGTAGTAATACAACTGTGGCATCGAAAAGAACAAATATAAACCCAAAATAGGAAATTTCGTAGAATCCCTGTAATATGCCCTGGCAATATTGGAACTGTATACTCTTGTTTCGGAGAATGCTTTCACGGGATAATAAATAAAAAAACTCTTGTATCAAAAACACCCTTGTGTTGCGAGTAGTTCTTGGGTGTGATTTTGTATGTGGTATGAGCAATGATTTATTGCACATGATATCAGAGCAAACAAAAGGCTTCTTTAACTTCCTCTGTGGCTGGGAAAAATATCACTAATGGTTAACTGAACTCCGCATTTAATTATACCCGACTTAAAGAAAGACAAGAGCTAGAAACCTTACGAAGCAGATGGTTTTAGGAAGGGTGAGGTGAGTGAATGGACTGCTAGACCCAAAATGAAGCTAGATAATACTATTACTTTTTCCTTTATCCCTTTCTTTGTTTTCTACTTATTGACTATTTAATTTCCATTATTACTTCTTCACTTTATCCAGCAAGTTTTATCTTTCCCGCATTCATAAATCAATATGTTTCTTTTCTACCCTAAACACTTTAATAAAAAATCCATCGTATTTCATTTACTTAGAATTCTTCAGTTCACAAAATATTAAATAAAAGATATTCAAGAAAAGAAGAATAAATAAAATTTGATCGAGGTTATTTCCTACCAAGGATAAAGTAGCCATATCCTTTCACTTCACCCTCTTTAAGTGCAATTTCCTCTTGCTGCAAGAATTTTTTGAGCAATTCCACAATGAATGGGCTCTCTTCATCGCCCTTTAAAGCAACTTGGAAGAGAAAATGGTTCCAAAATGGAAAGTTTTCCTTGACCTCAACTTCTCTGAAAACTTTTTGTACTGCGCGGATCATATCCTCTTTAGTATGCAGAGGCGGTTCGTGTTTGCGCAAGACGAGATTAGCCCATCGCTCTTGGGGAGTAAATGGAGCTGCAGAAGACGATATGGGGGTGTCCCTGTCTTTAGAGATATCTATGACATTAGCGGCAGCAAGAAGATCAACGCGGTCGTAATAGAACCGCGCAGTGGGAGAGTCCAGTGGAATGCGTTCGAAATCTTCTGCCAGTAGAATGCCATTATTTCTAAGGAAGCTATGAGCATGTAGAACAGCCTAATATTAGAATGAACGAAATGGATTTCCATTAGAATTTGCCTGATCAAAATTACTCTACAAAATTTGCAGATACTCTACCTCTTCTAATGGGAATAGATGATGTAATGATAATTGCATTACCACCACGTCGAAACTCTGTTTTTCCCCAGAATACTTTAAGAAATCATCGTTCAAAATTTCGATTCCATTGGTATCGTCAATCTTCGCTTTCAAAATCGAAATGGATTTGGGATTTGGATCAATTGCAACCAGTGTTGAGCCAGGTCGCTCGACAAAAACGTTTTGTAATAACGCACGAGCTAATTGTCCTTGACCGCATCCAACATCGAGAATGCGAATTGGAGCAGGAGCGGGGGGAAGTAGAGGGGCTAAGAAATTGATGAAGTATTTATTGCGTACGGTTGCGAGATTCTCCATGATTGTAGCAAGAGTGGTCTTTACAAGAGACTATAAAGTATTTCTTTACAGAACAGGTGTTATTTTATTCCTAGGAATCAAGAGAACATTGGGTCTTTATATACGGCGGGTTAGTAAGCCGATCCGCTTCCGACTTATCAGATGAGATTAAAGATAGTGGAATTGGATACAACGCGCATAACACGTCATGTCGCACCCTGCGGAGCGCCGTCTAGCCATAATGAGTCATTTTTACCTATTAAATATGACCCTTCTCTTTATAGGTTTCTTGTTTTATATCATTTTCTCACCTATTTGTTGTATACAAGAAGTTGAGTATATATTATATTTTTCCTTACGTTTACGCTAATTCTACTCGCTACGATTCGTTACACAGGACTGGTTTGATCCAAGGTCAATGAGGATGGTCAGGTCAAAGGAATGAAATCACTAGTTAAAGGTTAAAGGGGTTGCATAATTTGTTAATAAAATACGCAATATCTCCATTGTTAAATGCTGCAATATAATCTTTCAAGCATTGAATTTTCTACCAACGACTACTAGCTAAAGTTAAATCGTCTCCTGTGGACCAGCTTACTCATCCCTTCTAATGATTCAGGAGACTCTCTCCACTTATATGGGATTGGCCAGCTTTCAATCCTAAATGCATGGTGAAAGTTGCCCCATGGCTAAGAAACTCACTAATTTTCAGGTGTAATAACAGAATTCCTAGTGTTATAACAATCATATGTGCGTCTTGGAATTTTGCAATAAATGTCAGACAATCCTTATGTTCAAGAGTCTATATTTAATTAAAAAATTGCTCTTTAAGAAATAATCACAGTGTGTACCCAGTCTGGTGGAAAAAATTTTGAGCGCAAATAATGGGCGCTAGCCTATGAAAAGTTTACAACCGGGAACCAAGGGTGATACTTGAACTCGAAACATACTTTCTTGGATTTTTCTGTATCAGAAGAGTCTGACTTAGAGAGCTCAGATAGTATCTGCTGGAGATTGATATTGTTGGCAATCGCAGTGCGAGTCATGGAGCGAACATCCTAAATGGTATGCGAACACCAGTATGTTATTCAGTGAATAAAACAAATGGTGCGAAAGACACTTACATTTACAAAATCTTCATTGCACAGCTCCGTGCGAGTTGCTTCAGCATTCATTGCATTAAGGTTATCAAGCACAGCGCGTGCATCCTTGAAGTCGTGATCGGCTGATTTTAGAATACCTTCCGGAAGAACCTTCGTCTAGAAAATAGTGAAGAATAATTATTTCTAATGCTTTCGATATAATAACAGCAGAAAAGAAAAAATAACATACGTCGGCACCATCCAATTCAATTAGCTTGCGATAGTCCTGATACGAAAGAGGAGGGGGACTTGAAAGCATAGAGAACATTCGGAACCGGTGCAAAAATCGGATGGATTCGTCATCAAAGTCAGGGCTTGGACGTCTGAGTTTTCCAGCCTGGTCTAAGGAAATAATAATCTACGAGAAAAGTGAATACGTAAATGCTTGCATTCATAACTCGTCACGGTAAAAGAGCCCCTACTTTGTATATTCCTCGGGACAAATTTTGCCGAGCAGAAGTCATAAGTGCAATTGACCGCAAATACGCTAGTGAAGGAGAGGGGGAATTCCCGTGGGAGCTAACAGTAGGCATGGATTTTTGTTTCTTCTTCGATTTCTTTAATGCTAAAAAGGAGGGGAAATATGTTTTATGAGGCGAATGAAATAGAACATTCATGAGCAAAAACAATACTTTTAATCGTGTTTGGCCGCAAAGATAAGACATTAGCAGTGCGTTCAATATGTTGCAGATGAACTCCTAAAATATAATCCAAATACCTACGAACAAGAAAAAAGAAGTGTTAAGTACTTGTATAGATTATCTGCTATTTCCGATTACTAAAATTGGAAATAAAATAAAATACCAATAAATCATTGTATACTCGTGCAAGGCATAAAGCTCTAGCTCAAAACCCAGATAGAGAATCTCTTGCATGATCCGCAGTTTCTCATGATAAAACCAGGATGAAATATAATATGGGTATAACTGACTGCCCTAAATTGTATGAATAGAGCAAGTAAATACTGGATTGAAAGGAGAGAGAAGATTGAGGTCAAACTGTAATACATTTAACATAACAGGACCACACTCTTGAAATGTATTTTGAAAATTGCTATCGATTTGTTCCGCCTAAGAAGGTAAAAATGTGAGCAGCAAATATATTATTGTTTCTTTTTGTGATCGTGATGATACCTCCTCTTGGCAGCACTCGAAATCTGGGAGTATTTTGCGTAAAATACGCCGTTGACGTGCTCGATTATGGCACATTATTTTGAACCTATCAGCATAAGGCTACATAGGAAATCGTTTTTAGTGTGGATGTAACGAATGGGCCTCAAGAAAAAGGCAAGACGCTACCCGAGATGCTCGTTCTAGGAAATCGGCAAGCAATTTGGTGGTTTCCAGTTGTTCTGGTTTATCTGAGGATATTTCAAACATTGCTTTTGGTGGGTCAAAAAATTCTGAAATTGAATCCCGAAGAAGATGGGAAAGGGGAAGCGTATTAAAAATGCGCTGATCCGGGCAAAAGATGGACTAAAGAAATTACAATTAATCTTCTAAAGACTTCACCTAATTCAAAGATATGAGGCAACCCACGTTTAGCTTGGAACGAGAAAATGGGCAAGGGTAAGGCTTTTGTGAGGCGAAGTAGCTGAAGAAATTCTACAGTAATATAAGAAGTCAAGGTGGTGATAATTAATACAGAGTTACAAAAAAGTTACCATGAGGGAATTGCAGGATTTGTATTCGACTACCCCGCAGATCTTAACTAAGCGCTGAAGTGTGCACGTAAGGAACTCGTAAGCCTACCCAAGTCCGCAAGAGTTAGATAACAGGAGGGGATGGGGAGCAATGTAAATAGCGAGAATCACCTCTTCGGTTGTATGGAGGGTTACAGGACGCGGAGGAGCCTGTGCTGCAAGTTTTCGATGGATTGTTGAGTCGAAGGCTGATAAGTAGAATTACTTGATAAGTACGTCGGAGTGTAAAAGGTACGAAGCTCACATACCGCTCTGTAATTCGGTAGTGGGGATGATTGATATCCGAATTTTTTCCATGCACTCCAAGGTGGTGAGAAGAGACTCTTTGGTCCTTGCCGGCACCATAAACGGCTCTGCCGAGAGATAAGTTAAGGCAAGTAGGAAGGACTTAATAGAAAGAAGAAGTTAGTAATTTTAAGTGGGTAAATTTTCTTGATTTACAAATAATAAATACTTTGCGCATTTGAATACGATTTATTAGCGCTTCAAACGCATTGATCTCTTTCTCATCTCCTTCAATATAGGAAAAGCTTCGTCAGTAATCTGCTAGTACTCATATGAGAGGTGAGAGAATGAAAACAAACCTTCGTACAGGCGCAGTATCTCCACTCTTCCTGGTCCAACTGACCAGTTGTATGCGTCATCAAGCAGATTGATTACAGTCGACCCGAGTATATGTTCAGAAAAGGACAATCCCTGTTTGTTTGTTGTGAAATCTTCTTCCTAGAAATTCGCTTTTGTATTCAATAATAGGGAAGCTGCGACATTCATATAAATGCATAAATACCTCATAGATGTTTCCTTTTGTCATCTCCACCCATATGGCTTGGGAGCATTTCAACACGCCTAGCACATATGCCTTCAGTGTCAGCCAAACCAGTTGTGGCGGAGGGGTGTTACTGGTGGCAACTTGTTCCTCGTCGCCCGAAAAATTGGTTAAGGGTGGTCGAACGGATTGGTCGGTTAGCTCCACAACATGGTGGGTGTAGAGACAAGTGAAAATGGTCTGAGAGAGAGGCTGTCCTGCAAGCCATGTTGTCTAATATCTCGGATAGAGAGGAGAGTTTAAGCAATAAGCATAAGAAATGTTCGAGTAGCTTTAAAATATATACCTCACAGGCGGTCAACTTATCTACAACAAAGAGAACCTGGCTAGGGGTTAATAGCTCAAATGGGTTGAAAGGTTCTTTCTCGGAATCCGTTTTCAACACCATCCCACTATCCATTTTCGGGTCCATTATCTAAGGCCAACGTAGAAAATGTTAAAAGTCCCAAAAGTATCAAGCCTAACATTCTGAAATCCGGAATGGTTATTACTTCGATAGCGCTCATTGCTTCGAATAAACTAAACGAGGGAGGATGTATCAGCTGGCCAACTCCGAATTCTACGGCCATTCATCTTAGAAATGTGCAAATAAACAAAGAACATCTAACTCTCTTAAATACCTTGCGTGACTTCATCCAGAAATGCTGTGATGTCCTTCCATACTGGCTGATAGCATGTGCTCTCTTCACGCCATGAATTTGGTGGGGATACTGGTGACGAAACTCTAAGGTTCAGCTGTGAAAGTGCACCTATTGGAAAGATAATTTACAGAAGTAATTTTAATTTATATGAATTCCCTATTCTCTTCACGTATATACTCTAGCTATGAGATAATTTACTTTGCACTCCATTTGTCGATCCCCCTGTAGTGTCATATTGTTCTCTGGTGAAGATGGAGAGGGAAAAAAAAACAGACGATTAATAATAGCAAATAAAAACAAGAGAGTATAATCCGAATGTACAAATGACAATTACCCTGTATCCCTCGCGTCTGTCATGATCCTCAAGGTCAATATCTCTTTCGGCCGAAATCGATATTGGGGAAGCAAGGAAACTTAATACACGATTAATACCACCTTGCGTCATAAGCCACAGAGTAGTCACCTCATAGAGCGTGACCGGAAAATAATTGCCTAGTAAACACTTCGGTTTGACTGCTGGCCACCGCGACAGAATGACGGATCAGGATTACGATACAACAGAGCAATCAGCCGAAATCTCGAGTAGTCAGGAGGTCAGGGAGGAAAGCCCACCTCAAAAAATAAGCAAAACTATCCAAGCATTTCCTGTTTTTGAACAGAAAAAGCCCACAGCAAAGGATATAGCATTTGCGAAGTCTCTCGGAGTGCCTGAGTGGCTTGCCAAACCTACACATGTCGATCCGGAAAACACGACTTCTGTAGACGATGTGGGCGTTGGTCTTTCATCCCATATCATTCAAAGATGCAAAGAAGTTGGGATTGAGGAGCTATTTTCTGGTATGCAAACTCGTACCCACTCAAGACGTAGCTATTTACCCAGTCTAATATGCTTGCCATATTTATAAAGTACAAGCTGCCGTTATTCCGATTCTGTTTCGTTCGCGACTTCTCTATGAACGACACCAGCACCCTTCAGATATATGTGTATCCGCTCCAACCGGGAGTGGAAAAACACTGGCCTATGTTTTACCTATCGTCGAGGTAAATGTTGCATTTTTTTTTCATTAAAAAGTTTACTATACATCAACTCTACACTTTCTTGGTAGATATTGTCAAAACGAATTGTCACACGACTACGGGCCCTAATAGTCCTTCCGACAAGAGATTTAGTGTTGCAAGTCAAAGAAGTGTTCGATGCATTCTGTAAAGGAACAAGTTTGAAGGTGTGAACAGATATATTTGATCAGCTTGAATTCTTTTAGCCAGTGACTATATTTTTCCTCCACGGAACTCTTGATGATGTAGGTTACAACTGTCACCGGTCAACATTCATTTGCACATGAACAATCACAGCTTGTTGACACATCTCTTTCTTGGTACATAGAATTATTTCTCTTCTTTACAACCACTTTCAATGCAACTCACCTCTATCACCTTTCTTCCACGTTATATTAGTCTCGATGGGGGTGCTTCGAAAGTTGATATATTGATTGCTACTCCAGGGCGTCTCATCGACCACATCAATTCCACCCCCAATTTCACACTCCAGCATCTCCGCTTCCTCATCATTGATGAGGCAGATCGCCTGCTGAATCAGAGCTACCACGACTGGTTAACCCACATCCTACGGGCATTAGAACCTCCATCAGGAGAAGGTATTGAGAAGAAAATGCTAAAAGTACCCTTGGATAACCTAAAGTAAGTAGAATGATTTTCACTCTCTGGGAGTTCATTTAATATTCAAAATTTTGCGGTAGACTTCCAATACACGATGCCGTTGCCCCACACTTTATACCATCTCTATTCAGTATCCCCGACACAGATCTCACCGATCACAAACCACCCATAGTAAGTATGACTATTACTTATCGCTTTTGTCAGCTATTCAATTTATTGAATGGAGTGTACTGAAAAAATGCTGGTTTCAATTCTAGGTTCAAAAGCTCCTTTTCTCCGCTACTTTAACACGCAACCCTGCAAAGATTGCTAGCCTACATCTTATTAATCCGCACTATATTGCGGTTCAATCCTCCGCTGCTTTAGGGGTGGAAAATGTCAAGTACACGACTCCCTCGGGACTGCGGGAGCATATGATTGTATGTGAGTCGGCTGAGAAGCCGATGATTGTGATGCATTTGCTCAAAAATGTCGGAATCAACTCTGCACTATGCTTTACCAAATCCGTGGAGGCCGCACGTCGACTGTGTAAACTGGTTTCTCTTTTCGATGATATTGACAGAAAGAATGAGGGAGTTGGAAAAGTAACCGTTGCGGAGTTCTCTAGTGAGCTGGACAAAAAATCCCGCACCACACTACTCAAGCGTTTTGCCCGTGGAGAGATACAGCTTTTGGTATGCTCGGACCTTATTGCAAGAGGAGTTGACTTGGAGCGAGTGCAGGTGGTCATCAGCTATGATGTACCTGTTTTCATGAAGAAATATATTCACCGTGTGGGACGAACAGCGAGAGCGGGCCGAGAGGGTGATGCGTATACCATCGTTGAAACTCAAGAGGTAAATCAATATTGATCTTCTCATGCAACAACACTTAGCTGATTCTGTGTAATAGGCGCGTCATTTCAAGGAAATGCTCACCAAAGCCAACCATCTTGACAGAGTCAAGAAAATGAATATTGGGAAGCCGATCTTAGATGCAATGATGCCGACCTATCAAAAGGCACTGAAAGCGCTGCGCGACACTGTGACGGGTTCGAAAAAGTCGGTTAGAAAATATTTATTAAAGGAAGGCGAAGATCAGAATGACGACGAAGTGACCGAAAGTGAGAGTGAGAGTACGAGTAGTAGAGAGGATGAAAGTGAGAGCGAAAATGAAAGTGAAAGCGAGAGCGAGAGCGAGGATAGCTCAGAAAATAAAAGCGACGCGATGCAGATAGATTGAAATCTTCGAAATTATATATCCATTGTAATTTATTGACCTTACAGAGAAATAAAATAATATAAAGTATAAGTATAGAGTAGATAACACGACTTTTTTTGGGAAATCAGTGCTAATCTGGAAATCAGTGTTCGTAGAACCTAGTCACATCTTATCATGAAGGCAATCAAGGTCACTATCCCTTTAAATAGATGTTCCATAATCCTCCCCCTAGCTTACATAACCACTTGATAAAACTCTAACAAAAAGGGTGAAAAATTTTGTATGGTAGACACTAGAGGCGTTATGAGGAATTTCCACCAGGAGGGTTTGGCTGGTGGTGCCCACTGTACTGATAGTTATAGTTGCCCTCAGTAGGGTAAGCACCTCCATTTTTTGCAGATTCATCTTGAGGTAAATAATATCCTTTGGCAGAAACGACCGAAAATAAGTCAATTAGCCTAACTGGTAGGCGAGCGATATGCATTAAAAATGCGGCTTACCCTGATATCCGCCGTTCCCCGATTCTGGATAGGCATAATTTTCTGAACTCACTCCATATCCATTATTTGCATTATCTCCTGCATTATTTCCATACGATGCTAAAGAATATCCTTGTCCATAATATGCATTATATGACCAATAGGGATCTTGAGAGTATTCTCCTGGTTGTTGAGGATTTGATTGTGATTGTATTTGCTGCTGATTCTGATATTGCCCATAGTATTGATTGTATACCCCATTTTGATTATTCCCGTTGAAACTATCGTGTGATTGTGACTCAGGACCACCCCCTTTGGAATTAAAATCTTGTACGAGCTGAGTATTGCTATAGGAAGGATAGTTAGCTTGTGGGAAGTTAGATGGGTGATTTCGAGCATGGGTAGAGGATTGCTTGTTGCCATAGCTAGCTCTGTAAGAATCATTGCGTTGAGGGGGGTACCTATGTGAGATGAAAGCAAACCAAGAGTTAGTCGGCCCCCTCTATGCATTTTTAGCAACCCCAATCAACCTACCCCACATTTCCGGAAACGCGATGCTCACGCATACCACGATCGCGCTAGTTGACCCAAGTATGAATCGAAGAGACATCATATTCAACCGCAAAATAGAAAATGTAACGAATCACATAAAAAGAAGCCGAGCAAAATATCCAATATAAATATAAGGTAGAGAGAGAGTCAATATTGCGCTTCGTTAGCATATCATATTCAACCTCAATATCTCTAGCCATCCACCGATCTTTTCCCTCCACCACTTGATCCCAATCAACGCATCCAACTTTGCGAAATCTCAGCTCAGGAGCAGAGATATCAACGAAAAAAATAAAAAAAAATAACATTTACTCTAGCAGTATCGACTTTGTCCTCAATCAATTTACGAGCATAATCAATCATCTCAGCATTTGAACCTAGATCAGAGATAGGCATCCTTTCCAAATAAATAAAGAGCGAGTCGTATGGGGAAGATATTCATCCATAAAAAAAAATCACTTTGCCCGTGATTTCAGGAAATAGATGAAGTGATAGCCACTAGAAATTTAGCAAGCAACAAGAGGGAATAATTTACCCATAAGAGTTATTTTTCGCTCTGTGCCTGGAGGTCCATGTGCCTGTTCGATCTGGACACGAACACTAGTTTTTGCCTCTATGCCTTTAATGGTTTCACCACCTTAATAATAGATTCAAGCGAAGGATAAATCGTGAAAATCTTAACAATAAATTCCATCGCAATTAAATAATACCTCGCCCAATAATGAGGCCCACGAACTCGTTTGGCACGCTTAACACAAGCTCCTCCGCTTTCCGTGCTTTATCACTGCCCAGTCCAGGACGAGAATGCGGACGAGAATAGGAGGGCGACTGGTCGTGTGAAGCGTAATTTGATCCATCGTATCCAGCATCACCAGACATATCGTGCTTTTGATAGCCGCCGTGGTTTGAGCCCCGGTCCCTTCGGAAATTTGGAGGTGCAAATTCGCGATCATGGCGACCCCGTGGTTGGCCATGATCAGCCGGGCCGTTTGAGGAAGGAGAAGCGTTACGGTTCTCGTAATCAGGCCTCCGATAATGCCCACGAGTAGCTTCGGGCTCATCAGCATATGCAGAACCATAATGGACGTCTTCGAAGGGAGCGCCATTATCTAAATGAATAGACGTATAGTTATTAATATTTGTAGTCATTAATACAAACATTTTCGTGCTTCAATTTTTTTTTAAAAAATAGGTATTTATAACTATTGGCTCACCATCATAAGCCGATCGTTTTGCAGATCTCTCCCCTTTATAATGATCGTCGTGCGACCCGCCTCGATAGTACTTATTTGAAGTTTGATCAGAGGTAACATAATCATATGATCGTTTTTGTCCTACGCATATAAAAACGTCATTTTCAGTACAATGAAATGGTTATGCCAACGCTATTCACCAGGATAATTTATTGTCGATTCAGCATTCTGTGGCCAGGAAGAGGTTAAGTTAGATTGACCATAATATAGCGCTTCAGAAGGTACTTGGGCTTTGCTCGCTGTAAGATGATCATCGCTACTAGCTGTGGCAGGGGCAGATTCGTTAGCTTGGCCTTTCGCGCCTTGCATCTTCAGTTTGGCTGCTATTGCGCGTGCCTTTGCAAGGGCATCGTTAAATTCGACTTTAGTTTTCGAGCTGTTAGAAGAGAGAGAAGGGGGAGGAGGGACTGCATTGTAAGTTCGGGAATTAGCCGTAACGTCTGGTGGGCCACTATCCATGGCTTGATGAGATTGAACGGAGAATAATAATGATAATAATAGTAGTTATAATTCATGGTTATGATGCACAAAATCGGTCTCGATCTCTCATCTACCCTCAACTAATTGGATATTTGGGGCATAGATGAGATATGCGAAGGTTAATCAAAATTGACAATCCATAATGCCCTATTCAACACGCCTTCTGTCGCACGACTCTCCTAGGTGCTCCCTTATACACCCTATCAAGAAAAAAAATCTGCAAAAACAGGACGCATTGGCTTGTACAGCAAATCCCCACACACTCTATTATGCATGATAACGGGGGAAAAAATGCCTTTTGTTTTTCTGTTCATTTCACATACAAGCTCTTCCCATAAAACCCATGTGGCCAGTTTCTGTGGCCGAAGCCGTATTAGGAGGTTTGCTTGCCCCACTAGCACATCCAAGCGCAATGATGTAATAAGCGCTTTAAGTCGGCAAGCATTGCCCGCCGAAGTTGGAGGGAAGTGCCAGATATGGCGGAGGTGGGCCTTGACGCAGCTGACATTATGGGGTAATGTGAGAAGAAGAGGCCTGATGGATCTGAAATTCAATTTTGCTCGGATTTTGGTTAGGTTACATTTCTCTAGTAATCCGACTTATATTGACCTATGCTGTGAACTCTAAAGATTTGTTTGCAGCTCAACTCTCTTCCCAGCTTTCCTATCGCTTGTGCGTATGTTTTTTTTTCACACAAATATGAAAGCGTTAGCCTTCTCCAAGCTAAAAGGCCTGGAGCGCCCGAGAAAGTTGATTTAGCTGCATTGTCGTGGGGGCAGGGTTGGTTTGGTTGCTTCTCGAATTCCCTAAACTTTAGATGAATATTTCTTCTCGTGGTAGAGTTTACCTCGAGCAAATGACAAACTCAAGCTTATTTCTGCACTTGGTCTCCTTTTTTCACATTCTTTGCTTACTCAATCATGTAGCCCTTCATGGGGTCCAATACTGCTGCCGCAGCGTATCAGAATCAGGATCTGACGAAGCCCCAAGGTATTATGGTATCCTACTCCATACGATCTCGCCCCATCTTGTCCGACCTCGAGAAAATCCTAAGGGAACAAGTAGCAGGGGAGGGGAGAGGAAGGGAAAAACAAGGACATGCACCAACTTCTCCCCAGATGTCATGCTGAACTATATCTAAACTATACAGCAGCATATTGAGCTCGCGCTCAAGGAGTGGGCAAAGTCTTAAAAATTCTGCATAAAAATGAGCGTTTATAAACCGTCGCCCACTTGTGCTCTTTCCTTTTTTTCCCCCTTTTCCCCTGTCTCAGCTCGCGCCGTGGCACACTTTTCGAAGGTCCCCTCCCTCTTAACCAAATCGAAAGTGAAGCAGAACGAAGAGAGCAAATATGACGAAAGAAGTCGTCTGGGTTCCTTTCTGCTACTGCCGAACTTGCGGAAGTAAGTGGCGAGGCATTTCCTGTTGCACGTTCCCCAGCCCTAACCAGATTCTGGTTTGTCGGAACTGCGAATGTGCGTACCCTATGCATACATCGAATTGCCAGCATCAGTGATCGAAGAATACTCTGTATTCCATCTGCGTATATTGGCGGGCATTCTCTCTCATTCAGCCTTCCTTCCCGCCGGCAAAAACTAAAAACAAAAACCCATGTTTGCTTTGATACCTTCTATAAACATCTTCTTTCCTCTCTTAGTTTCAATCTATTTCGCCGTCGTGTTTCCATTATATAATTATTTACTCGCATCATTATTTAGTCTCTCTACTTGTGGGTAAACAATATGCATTGATTTACATTATTTATTTGTTATTTACAAAAGCTGGCGAAAAAAAGTCTCTGAAATAAAGGCGTATAATGCAAATGATATATAGTTCAGAGCCATTGTGGAGATAAATAATTGTTAAAATATGGTATCATAATCAAACAATCCCGCTTATTCTGAATGTCGTTCCCAATTCAACACAGTTCCAAACATTCGGTACCTTATCCGCACATCCCCCAATGCATCCAGTGCCTCGTATGATTTGATATAACACTCGAAGAATGCCGGCTTTTCTCCGTCAAAGAGCGTAGAGAGGCACTCTTGCATGTTCATAAGAGCGGCGTTATCTTGGTAAAGGCTAATAAAACAGAGATAAACAATTCGAATCAATCCAAACCTCTTTCTTTTACCCAAGAGTCATAATAAACTTACTTTGAAGGGGGTAAGTCCGCCAAAAAATCACATGCATCCTCTCCATATACAATTACCGGCATCGTCGAACTTTCTTCATCCTCAAGTAAGAGCACGAACCGATATATATAGCATGGTTGCACCTTCTTCTCACACACTACGCAAGAGAGGGCATCGATATCCGACCTCGGTTCATAGGTGGTGTCACAATTACGACACATGGGGCGAGTAAAATCCTGAAGCTGCCGAGGAAGAATATCAACCACGCGTGCACGAATTCGGAATTTATTCACTATCTACTCAACGCAGGGTCAATCGATCTCTCCGTTAGCTACCACAATGTGGCGTCTATGAATTGAGTCACTTACTTGATCACAAGCAAATATTTCTTTGAATGTTGATAGGGGTGCATCCGAATCCACTAGTGTAGTGATGCTGGGAGAAACTTGAGACGCAGGTGGTAGTGATGGAATCTCGTCTAACATGGTTTCTTCCCATTCTCTTTTAATCTCCTCTCGATGCTTTTCCTTTCGCCTATTTTTTTTTTGTCGGTTTTAGAAGTGGCAAAATAAATCAGGTATTATCTTGCATCAAATCACATACTCAAGTATCTCTTTCAAGATGGGATCATTCTCTGCTATCTTGCGTACCATAACTCTCTCCGGATCAGTCTTATCCCCGTGCACTGCTACAACTAAATATCCATCGTCCATTCGTGTTTTTCCATTTCGTAAAAATACAAAATCTCCTGGGGCAAGATCAGTAGAGATCTCTGCATTCTTTTCCCAAAGTGTTATGCGAAGTACACGACGACCCATGATGCTCTGGTCGGGTGATATTAGTTGAGTATCCTTGAGGAGCTCGTTGGTTGTGTAATCAGTGACATAAATAAACGCGTAATTGGCAGAGGCGGAGGACTGCATAGGAGATATCTCCAGGATCTAAGGCAATAAAGAAGGTGGGAGGAGGGGAGGGGGCGATTTAAGTACTCAATTATGATCTCAGTATGATGGATCTCATTACTTCGGCATAAAGGTCCAGATACATTCCTGGCTGCAGATTCGAGATGAGCTCCACCCGGCGCCCGTGTGCACTTGTCTTTGTCGACAATTGCTCGCCTGCATACCACCTAACTATACCTTCACAATTAGAACCGAGCGAAATGAATTGAATAGATGAAGCATCACCATTTATTTTAGGAGGCGGAGAAGTGTTAGACTTTTGCTTCCATAACTCTTTAATTTCTTCCTTATGAGCTCGTCGGCGCCTAAACAGTAAAATAGAAAATTCAATGACGTGGTTTTATATATATTTTAATGGCCGCTACGGTTTTTACTTCAGCAGTTCCCATAGATTCATACTCCCTTTATCTACTATACTAACGGACACTTTTTCAGGAGCAAGTTTGTCGCCATGAAGAACTAACACCAAGAGTCCATCGTCAAGCTTTGACTTAGCATTTCGTAAGTAGACGAAATTTCCGGGTGAGAGTTTGGCAGCGAACACTGCGTTTTGATCCCAGAGTGTCCCACGAATAACCCGCTTGCCCATCACACCCTGTTCAGGAGAGATAAGCTGGACATCTTTTAAGTGCGTGTTCGTCGTGTAATCCGTGAAGTAGACGTAAACATAGTTAGCACTATTGAATGATTGTAAGGGAGAAACCTCCAGCACCTTAATAAGATGTGGAAAATAAAGATATGGTTAATACTACCCGCAAAAAACCATTCAACTATTACGCGGAACTTCGCCTCCATGTAAAATTGTGACGCCAAGTAACCGAAGACAATCTTTTACCTCTGCATAGAGATCCATATACATTCCAGGTTTGATATTCGCTATTACCTCCAATTTTCTTGAATATCCACCCATGGTCTTTGCCGTCTGCCTTTTTGATATGGTTAGGTCGCGCCACCATGTACGCAAAACTCGAATCACTTTTGATTCCTCAGGGCCTATTATGAGACGTGGTCGCTTATTTCCAATTGAGTAACGTGGGGCGCTATTCTCATTTGACGCTTCCAGTACAACCCATGTAGCGTCCCAAGAAGATATGAGCTGGATTTTTCCTTGAAACATTTGAGCCTACAAGTAAAGGGAAATTAGAGGAAAATGTAAAGAGCGCAAATGGAGATTATTAGTACCTTTAAGCGATGGAATAAAACAATATCGCCCACATCACGTACATCAGGAAGAGCTGAAATACTTTTTGCGAATATTAACACGCGTACTTCTTGGTCTTGCTTGGTGGGATCAACAATTGTCATTGAGCGGCTAAAATCTGCAAAGAAAGTTTACAAACCGTTAAAAGGAAATTAATAACAAGCATTATTAAAATAAAGAGGTTCCGTACCGCTTCCTTTTGTTGGCTGAGGTGGTTTAGCAGAGGAAACAACGCCTATGATGTCAACGATCACCCCAGGTTGAAGGGTGGCAAGTGTGGTATATTTGTTATTTTGCTGATATAGTTTACCGCGAGAAAACATTGAATATCAGTTTAACAGCAACGTAATACATTTGTGGTGAGCACACTTACAGCATATTGCAAAATCACGGACACAGGATCAAAGTCATTTATACCCACCGAGGCTGTCATTGGCAACTGGTAAGTCTTCGTGGTTTTTTTCTGTTACTATATTAAATCGGTTATCCCCCATTGGATAACTCTTATAGATCTCTCTCCCTATGAAATTGAGTTCCCTTGCTTCAAAATCTCTGCCATCTAAGCTCCCCGAAATTTCAACGCCTGTGCTCTCTTTTTAGGATCCTTGTTCTCCCTTTTTGACAGGTAACAGCCTGTTTTATTTTTAAATGCAAATACAGATAGATGCCTTCCCCCCATTAGCACTGTGATTTTTTGTCGAGAATTTCACAATTCAGCCGTACTTGATTATTTAACTATTTATTCGAGTGGGATTCTTTCCCCTCTTTTCTCATTCACCTCGTACTCACCGCTGTTCTGTCTTCTGGGCTCATCCACCCTGCTCCCCACTAATGGACCAGATGAGCGTGGATCCTACCCACGACGCAAAGTATAACATGGAGAAGCACAATTATTCTTCTGGCTTCTCTCACCGCTCGCCTACGCAGCAACCAAATATCTCGCAGACTACGGTCATGCTGCATTATATATTGTGGGGTAAATATAAAACAGATTACATGTGGAAATGAAGGATTACAGAATATTAACGCGGTGAAGTTGAGAAGAAAACAAAGTTCTTATTGCGGCTTCGTCGGCAGCAATATGTGGGGTGCTTGGTGGCTTTCCAGTAAGAGCATTGATAGCCGGGATTAGAAATTTTAAAAATGCCTCACTAATATGCTCTCTAGTTTGATTCTATAAAAACTCGCATGCAAACCCACAATTACAGATCCGCATTCGATTGCGTTAAGAAAACGTATGCGGAAGAAGGGCTACACGGATTCTTTCGAGGTACAGTTTATAATGTTTTTTAAAAATTAAACGAATGCTTCATTTTCCGTTAACTCGCTAGGTATGCTCCCTCCACTTGCCACTATATCCGTGATCAAATCCATCTCTTTTTCCGTTTATGAGGGTACAAAGTCTGCATTATGTACTCGCGCTGGACTCGCTTTTCAAGACTTTTCCATTCCTTCATCAACGGCTGTGGCCTTTGTCTCTGGAGCGGCCAGTGGATCTGTAATATCTCTCTTGAGTTGCCCCCTCGAGCTTGTAAAAATTCAGAAACAACTCGAACAATTACTCTGGACACGGGAGCATGCCAAAGCGCCGGATGAAAGACAGACCAGGATACATACAACGAGTTGGCATTCAGCTAAAGAAATAGTGCGCTTGAAAGGCGTCAGAGGATTATGGTACGGCTTTCCTTCTCACTTTGCACGGGATGCCCTCGGCACTGGGATGTATTTTGGAAGCTATGAAACTTGGAAGCGCGTCATATCCGGCCCCGGCAACCCCTCTGGACCATTGACTCACTTCTTTGCGGGTGGCCTCTGCGGTATCTTTAGTTGGCTGATCATCTTTCCGATTGATCTAGTCAAGTCCATGTATCAGAAAGAGGCGCTGAGCCCCCGAGCTGCCTACAAAAATACTTGGCAGTGCGCACAGGCGATTTTGAAGGAGAGCGGACTGGCTGGCTTCTATCGTGGCATAAATGTAACTTTAGTCAGAGCCTTCCCTATACACTCGTTAAATTTTCTGGTGTATGAGCATGTGCTGAAGATGATTCGAGTGTATACCAATAATGGAGAGTGGACGCGGTAGGATTTTGCTTGTCTAGAAACAGTTTTTTTTTGTTTTTTTCCTCCACCACCATTTCCATCCCCCCTCTCTCCGGTTACTTTGTTTGCTTGGATGTGTAGAAAGGTTATCCAGTTCCCATTTTTCAATATCTTGTACCAATAATACTTCTTTTCTTTTTCTTTTTTCTTGCTTTTCCTATTGTTTTGCTCTTTCCTTCTAATTTCTGTTCTATTTTTGACCTATATTCTTTTTTTTTATACTTTTTTCAAGCCTCTATTTGAATTTAATGACTCTGATCCTCATCCTCTCCCCTCTATACTCAAAAATATATCCAAATTTCTACAGGTTAGAATATCAGACTTCATCATCTCTTGATCTATATGACATTTGACTTGGACTATTCCGTTTTCCGAAAGTGCGCGATTGAATTAATATTGTTATGTTATTCATCTTGTTTCCATGCCACATAATCAGCAAAACAATAATCCTATTACAATTCCATAGAGCGTGAACATTATGCTACATAAAGTCATGTTCCTTTTAAAAATGGAATAGGACTTTATGTAGAAATTTTTTTCAAAATTTTAATCTTGCCATTTATTTCCAAAAGATTAAGATATCGTAAATGAAGGAAAAATAAGCTAGTTTTCCACTCTGAATTTAAGCGCGGAGCTTTAAAATGGAATTGAAAAATTAAACCGTCTCATATTCTCAAATTTACATTTAAAGCCACACCTGTTTTTTACACTCATTATAATAGCTTTTCATAATGGCATTAAAGCCTTGCTCTACATCGCTGCAAAACTTCCTCCAAAACAAAGTCGGCCAAGGGCCAACTTTACAACATGTGAGAAAATTAATTTGATGAAATTTATCAAACTGATTTCTGATCCTTTGGTTTTAATTTTTGATAGTTTATACTTCGAGCTCAAGCATTATCAATGTACCGAACTATTTTAAGGACATTACGACGTAAAGTTACGAATAGTAGGATCCCAAAAGGATTTTCTATACTAAAACTATTCATCTAGATATCGACAAGCGTAATGCAAATGAACTCCGAGAATGGGCTAGACACGACTTTGAACGAACAAGAAATGAAACGGACATCGTACTTTTCTCGCCGCTTCCATTTCCTCTCCAATAAGCAGATCGCTAATCTAGCTCTTTTTTTTTTTTCAATCGTGTAGGAGAAAATCAAATACTATCTTTCGCTTGGGAACACTGAAATCACCAACTTTAAACGTAGTCTGGCACTTGCTCAACCAGAACTCGAACTGTCACAACCGAAAACCAAGCGCTGTTAGCAACTTTCCAATACCATTTTTCTTACTTTAGAATGTAAATATAATCGACTGTTAATTTACCCACTAATGGTGCGGTTGTGAAGTTATTTTTTTAGAGAAGCAAATTGAAAAAAATATTCACATATGACATTTATGTAAAAATTAAATATAACTCAAAAAACAATCCATGCTCAAGAATAAGACACCTGTCTCTTTACGATTGCCAGCGATGCATTTCATATTCCTCTCTCCCTCTCTCCTCCCAACCGGAATCGGCCATTACCGGTCTCGACTTCTGCCCCGTTTCTTTTCTCTTCTCGGCGATCGCTCCCGGCTGTGGCTGCTTCTTCTTGATTTGCTCGATCTCTCGCGACTTCGATTCCGATCTCGGTCCTTCCTTGATGAGCGGTCTCGACTACGACTTCTTTCTTTATCTCGCCTTGATGTGCGGTCGCGGCTACCACTTCGAGCCCTGTCCTTTCGTGATGAACGATCACGACTACGACTTCGTTCTCTATCTCGCCTTGATAAGCGGTCGCGGCTGCGGCTGCGGCTACGGCTTCGTTTCTCCCTTCGTCCCTCACGGCTTCTATCGCGATGTTGATGTTTGCTTTCACTTGACCGCGAATCAATGGAGGTTGTCGAGGTCGATTTTACGGAAACCTTCTCATTCATCGTCAGCCTCCTGGCATATTCTGAGGCACGGACGGTTTCTACTAGTTTGGATTCTTTAGCTCCCAGACCAAGTAGTGCGGGACGTTGTTGGAACTCTACAGGTGCTACCATGCCATATTTACGATTTTTCCCAACCGCTTGTCCTTCCTTCCACCCCATGCCCCTCAATAAAGCCAAGCCGAAATCTTCCACAGGGATGTTTTCGTAGTCTTCGATAGAAGCCTCGTCTGGTAGGGTCTCTATGTCACTCTTGTATGCGGTATACTCGGCTCTTTGTGCATCTTGGAGTGTATTTGGAATTACCAAATTTGACCGACTTGTTTCTGCGGAATCGGAATTTGCCCCCGAAAGCAATTCCTTTATTGCTCGCTTCTCGAGTGATTCTTCTGTATCCACCTCCATGGTCCCGTTCTGATCCTCTGATTGTGATGGCGATTTCTCAGTCTCACCATTCTCAACCGTAGTGCCATTGCGATTATCATCGGTCACATTGTCAACCTTAATGGAATCCTTCTTCTCCAGAATCTGAAGCCCATAGACCTTGCCCGCCTCTATTCCATTGAGAGTTTCGGTTGTGTCTGCGACGGTGGCTGGTGGAGTAGATGATATTTCTTCTGGAATGTAGCGAACCCCCTTTCTTCGGGCTGCCTCAGCACGCCAGTCCCGATTGGGGAGTTTAGGGATTACAAGTGGCCCCTCATCGTCCTTTTGGTTCAAGCTTAGGAGGCGATTGTCTTCAAATCCTGTGATCAATTCCATCTGCCCCTCCTCTCCCTCAGCACCTCCAAACTTGCGTTTCCTCTTTGAATCCTCTGTGCCAAACACATTTGATTTCTTAGGTGCCGCAGTTTTCCGTGCGCCGATGGACATGCTGAACTTGGTTTTTCCTCCCTCCTCTTTCGAGGGTTTACCTGGATCGTCCGATTTGCCCCCAATTTTAAAAGAAAACGACATGGTGCTATGAGTGACAAGGAAGAGGAACGACACGATCTTGGCAACTCTGAAAAAGTAGGACTGTAATTAATTGTGGCTTGGAAATTTATCGCGCACCTTTCAAAGACTCGCAAAATGCAATCTCGAGTTCTTCCTCCTCTTTCACTCTCGGTTTGTTCGACAAGACAAGAACAAAGAGAATATTATAATGGCCGAAACCCTGCAACTTCGCGGTACCTTGAAGGGTAATTATCATGATAACATAAGTTTATTTGTTTGGGATGGATGAGCATCCGCACAATATCATGATGGATGGATGGATGGATGAATACATGCATGGATGTCAGGAGGGGCCGGAGGACACACTTCTCCACCTCCATTCTCTTTGCTATGTGATTTATCTGGGATGGCAAGCCGTATGCATGTGTTTTATGCGCGCGGCTAGTGCTAATGGGGCCATTGATGGATGAATGATAATGGAACTATAATGACAACCCACCTGATCTAATCCCTATTTTTCTTCTTCTTTCTTAGGTCACTCTGGGTAGGTTATCTGATGGAGCGCTGCTGCCTTGTCCAACCTCAAGCGGCGATGGCGATTTTTACATTTTACTTTTGCAAAGCATATTAATCCAATTGATGTTTGTGATGTAGTTGGGTCACCTCTTTGGCGACCACCTCTGAGGCTCCCGACATGCTCCTGTCCGGCTCTCGCGGTAAGCAAGCTCTAGCCATTCCCCCTCTGAATTGATTATTCATCCGATTCCCCCAATAGACAAGACATTGATCGTGTGGCACCTCACCCGTGATGAATTCAATTACGGAGTGCCCCGCAAGTCCCTGCACGGCCACAACCACTTCGTTCAGGATGTTGTCATCTCTTCCGACGGTCAGTTTGCCCTCTCCGCCTCCTGGGACAAGACCCTCCGCCTCTGGGACCTCAACTCTGGAGTGACCACTCGCCGCTTCGTCGGCCACACTGGTGATGTCCTGTCCGTCTCCTTCAGCGCTGACAACCGCCAGATCGTCTCTGCTGCTCGTGACAAGACCATCAAGCTTTGGAACACTCTCGGTGAGTGCAAGTATAACATCACTGAGGGTGGTCACTCCGAATGGGTTTCCTGCGTCCGCTTCTCCCCCAACCCCAAGAACCCCGTCATCGTGTCGTCTGGATGGGACAAGCTTATTAAGGTAAATGTTGGGGCCAATCGGCCCGAGGATGATGCCTTTCAAAATATTTGCTACTTCAGAGGTGTTTAGCTCACCTATGAGACAAAATTCCACTATTTTCTGACCCCAAATTTTGTTCCATTGACACTTCCCCCTTCTCCTGCCCCATTGTGAAGCACATTGCTAATCCCCGTTTTCATTGCCACTAGGTTTGGGACCTTACCAAGTGCAAGCTCCGCACCAACCACATCGGTCACACCGGCTATGTTAACACCGTGACCGTTTCTCCCGACGGCTCCCTCTGTGCATCGGGTGGCAAGGACGGCATCACCATGCTCTGGGATCTGAACGACAGCAAGCACCTCTACTCGCTTGATGCTGGAGACGAGATCAACGCCCTCGTCTTCTCGCCCAACCGCTACTGGCTCTGCGCCGCGACTGCCTCCTGCATCCGCATCTGGGACCTCGAGAGCAAGTCGATTGTTGATGAGCTCCGCCCCGAGTTCCTCGACCAAAAGAGCTCGCGCAACAAGAGCGGCGATCCTCAGTGCGTGTCGCTCGCCTGGTCCGCCGATGGAACGACATTGTTCGCCGGATACACGGACAACCTTATCCGTGTCTGGGCTGTGGTTGCTTAAGTGTTTCTCTTTTCAACTTAAAATTTTTTTATAAATAAATGGAGGGCTTCATTACAACATCTGTGTAAGCAAAAACGGGGCGCAACGGCCCTCTTGTGAAAATAAAAAAGAACTCTTTGGGGGCAAGTTCTAGAGGGCCCAATTCAGCCGCGCGGGATGCGTGGGGTTTAGGAAGGGAAGGTGGGGAGGAGGAACACAAACTGCTCGACCATACGATTTTGACTATTCCACCAACACAATCCAAAGAGTGGAAGAGTGCTCTAATAAATCACCCTAAAAACACTTTACACCCCAAACTGCAAGCATTTTAATTTTCAAATCGGTCTTTGATACAAAAAGCCTTATCTGGCCTGGCCCAATTCCTTCTCCTTTTTTCACCTAGAAACATCAGTATATAGATGTAGAAAAGGAACCGAAAGTTTCATGGGTACAGGCATAGCATATTTCTTTTTGACCGCCCTGCGGATCTCCAATCATGCGGCGTTGTTTTACTACTCTCATGAAAAAAAAATAATGAATGCTTTCATGCGTTATATATTAGAAGATCAGAATTCTAATTTCCAAACAGAGCAGAGCAGTGTACATTTTGTAAACGAAAGTGAATCGAGGAAAGAAGTGGATTGTCCGAATATGATGCTTCCTCCCTCTTCTTAGAACTTGTCGTGTCCTCCCTGAGAATAGAATGTGTTCAAAATCTGAACACACTTCTCCAGCCCTGACAACCAAGTGACCATCTGTGTGCGGGTTTGCTCATTGTCTGGACCAAGCTTGGAAAAAAAGTCCTTGCGGTAGGGACATGCCTTCATTGCCAGCGTGAATACGGGCCGAACGAGCATACCGTGATGGGCACGGAGAGAGCCCTCATAAGCCTTAGTGAACGAGACCGAAAGTTCCTCAGAAGGATTGTCATAAGACCTACGGAGAGCTTGGGCAGTAAAGTCGAGACCACTAGATTTCACCAAAGCATTACAGAAAATGAATGTTTTTGAGGTTTGAAACAAATACAAACCGCTTAAGCCAGAGAAGACCCTCAGTTGCAACTCGCTTCTTCTCTCCCTTTTCGGCTTCGACGAGATGCTGCAAGGTGTCATTCACTTGTGGATTCGTAAGAAACCGATCGCGAATTTTCTGTTATTATGGAGAGTAAGCCAAATTCAAGATAGTTAAAAGAGTATCGACCATAAAAAAGGCATACCTTGACGTTGCCATTCATGTCATTCTGAACAATGCTAAAGGCGGATGAGCCAAGGAGGTCTAATTTTAATCAAAGTAAAGCAATAGCAGATTAGGACTTTCATCATCAGCCTCCATCATCAAATTTATCTTCCACACCGAACATCTTGATCAAGCCCTCAGTGGCTTCCAAGAATTCAATGGTGTTGATGCCCTTCTCATCTATCGTCACGCGCTCGTACCCACGGCTGATGGTTTCAAAGAATGTTTTGTCGCTCGACATCTTTTTTTTTAAAAAAAAAAAATCGAAAAATGATGCTTTAAAAATATTAAATACTATTTAAAGAGAATTATTAGGTAGAATCGCGTCGCTCGAATCTATTCGATCCCCTCGGATCCACCCATGTCAAATTACACGTACTTGGTGTAATGGAAAAATACGTCTGGCCGAAAAGACCCCTCACTGCATTTAAACGTGCAGATAGCTTCCCAAATCGGTCGATGATGCTCTAATTGAAGTGTGCAGAAGTGGGTGTTTCTCAGAACAGACGAGGTAACTCGGACGAGCATACGTATTGTATGCTTTTTGTCCATATCTAGCCGATATCATACACCCAGAATAAGAACTCCCCGCCTCTTGCACCCGACTTTTGTCTCTCAACTTTTCATTTCCTTCCCGGTTTTGTAAGCTTTGCCCACTCATCTCCCCCACAGACCTTGGTGCTTCTTTCTTAAACTCATGAAGTTCCATGTGCTCCTCAAAGTCTCTGTGATAGCAGGCTGCATGCTAACTGTGTCCTCGTCGTCTAATATAAACGACACTGAAGCACCCGACGGAAACCGGCAAGATATTAGCCCGTACACCGCTCCAACGTCTCCCCCTACTTCGACCATTTCTTGCCTTGAGGAGGAGGGCTCAAGCACAAGTTTTACATACCCTTATATTCCCACCATGGTCTCTGGAGTTAAAAACATAACCATTGCCATTCCCTGCCTTTACTATCGAGACATGAACGATTCGACCTCAACGCTTGTCTCTAGATCCGTTTCTATAGGGGCCAAAATGAAAAACACATCCCATGTTAATGAGCTCACCACCTCCATTACTTTAAAATGCAATTCAACGATGATTTTCGATTCAGCCTGCATGAGGGTGAAAATTAATGGTATGGATGAGCTCGGGTCTCACAATACGACAGCTCCTTTCAACCATGCGGACAACGAAATCTCCGCCATCACGGATGATATTGAGGAATATGGACCCCTCAGAGTGAACAGAATTATCAGAGAGAACGGGACCCTTTGTACCTACATTTTGCATTCACCTTCGGATACTGACGATGTAAATGAGATGATTCAAAGGGTTAACTTCTCGGGTTCTAACGAGCTGGAATTTCATGGGTGGAGAGTATTGGGATTATGGGGGATAATTTGTTTGGTCGACACTATTTTCAATTTTAATCGGCATGTTCTCTAAGAATGTTCGTTCAGGGTGGCATTTATTTTTTTCAACAATTTCATTTTCGATCCATTTGTATAAGTGGCTTGTCTAGACAACACAGGCAATCTATTTTAGCAAATTTCCAATTTCAATAAAGTGTTTACAACAATTAGATTAGCATATTAGCAGGCGTATTTCATAGGATATAATTCTTTATCCACTCGCCTAATTTCGCAAAGATGACTCGAACTGGACACCAAACTCCACTCGAGCTCCTCGATAAAAAGGGCTTCATTAATGTTTGCGCACCCATGGTCCGTTACAGTAAGCTGCCATTTCGAGAACTAGTCCGAGGGTATGGTTACTATTATCCTACTTTTATGATGCTGTTCGCCCCGTTTCCTAGCCCAGCCTTAATCTTGTTCATAGTTACGATGTAGATCTCTGTTATACGCCCATGATCCTCGCCAATGCTTTTAAAAATTCCGAGTTTGCTCGGCAAAGCGAGTTCAGCACCAATGCCCATGATTCACCATTAGTTGTTCAGTTCGCGGCAAGTAGTCCGGAAGATTTGGCAGAGGCAGCCGAACTAGTTGCCCCCTATTGCGGGGGCGTTGATCTTAATTGTGGGTGCCCACAAAAATGGGCCATAAAAGTAAGCAGAGTGGCTTTAACTTTGGATGAGAGTGAGGGTCGAAGTGACGCTGTTAAATCAATAGGAGCAAATTGGAGCCCACTTGATGTCACAGCCAGAGAAGGTGCGAAACATGGTTCGGGCGGTCAAGGGGCGGGTTGGCGACCGAATCAATTGTTCCGTGAAGATAAGAATTCACTCAAATTTAAAGTAAGTCGAATAGGAGAGGAAGTGGAATCAGAGAGCCCGCTTTTTTACTATTTCACTGTGCTGGGTGTAGGGAGACCGCCGAGTTTGTTCGCCGAGCTGAAAGTGCCGGTGTGGATTACATCACCGTTCATGGCCGCACCCGCCAGCAGAAATCAAGCTATCCCGTCAATTTAGAGGGGATCCGTTTTGCTAAGGAAATAGCACAAGTCCCTGTCATAGCGAATGGGGACGTATTCAGCGCAGAAGATGCAGCCCATATTCGAGCCATGACAGGGGTTGATGGGGTCATGGCCGCGCGAGGTTTGCTCCGGAATCCAGCCCTATTTGCTGGCTTCGAGAGAACGCCTTGGGAGTGCGTGGAGGTAAGTGAGATGGGTGCATCGTATGCAACAATGAGGTGAAATCCATTTCTAAATATACACGTCTCCTGTAGAAATATGTTAAGTTGGCTCTGAGCTACGGGACCAACCATTTCATTTTCCACCACCACCTTCAATTCATGTTGGAAGAGTCGATGAGTAACACTGAACGGAAAAGTTTCAACACGATCGCCACAATTCCCGGAGTGCTCGATCACCTGGAAAAGTACTATGGTCTGACAATATAGAAGCCAACTTTGTATACATTCACCTATAGACTTTGTATTCCTCCACTGTAATGAAATCCCCGCAATAATAGTAGCCATCCGAAAATCTATCCACTATGAAACAGACAATAATTTAGCTACCCAAATGATCCAAATGAGGCGGAGGGGGCATGTGAAACCGCGCCACAAAGTCTAATAGACCACGCTCCAATTTTTTCCTGACTTTGTGCATACCTCTATTTCAAATTTGTTTCATACGCATATACGTATATAACAGACCCCACACGCTACAATCCCTCTTGGAAGAGTTCGATTCTCAAACGGGTTCTTGCCTCCTCCTTTTCCATCCCGCTTTCCCTATAATTTGAATTGGTAAAATCCTCCTTCATCATTAACGCCTAAGCGCCTACTGCTTATTGTATAATCTTTGTCCTTGCTTTGTGTCGCATTGAATGACATGCAACTCAATGCTGTGCTTGGACATGGGATGAATGGCTCCGAGAAACCATACTTGCACCTAAATACTAAGGCCCACGAATCCTGTGGCAAGCCCCCATCCTTAATTTGGCATGATGCGATATTCATCTCAAATCGACACAATGACCCTCATGCTGGCATGCAGAGGCATTCGGAGATGGCTGACAACATTCCTCTCTCCATTTCTATGAAGTCAGCTCTTGAAGAATCTATTCAATCCGATGTGTTTGTTTCAATACTCTCCGATGGGGACGACAGGACGAGCTTGGGTGAGAGCATGATGGTTTTGGACGAGTTCTTGCGCAATTGTCGGAAAGCGTTCCCGAAAGTTGAACTGGAGTCCCTTTGGGTCCCTGCCCATATTCACCCGCAGCTCTTCCCCCTTCAATTCTGCGAATGGCTTCAGGTTCAAAGCTCCCAGACCACGGAGAGTCAAAATGCTGGTAAAGTCGGCCCATGTCAAGGGAAACGCCAAGAGTTGGATGGAGAAGAAGGGGTAGCTGAATTGCAGGATGAGAAGCCAAAAATCAAAAGGACGAGATCGCTGGCAAAATATCGATTCGGCACCAAAGCACCCTTGCACAGAACATCGGCTCGCGGCGACCATGGAAATAGGAGGTCGGAGTTGAGGGAGGAACAGCCCCATCCTCCGCAGACTGCAAGCACGCAACCTCTGGTCATAGGTAAGCAATACACGCACCTTCACCATGCGGTTATGAGAAAATAACATGGAGGCATTCCTTCAAGATCATGCCGCGAATTACCGGCAAGAGCAACCCATTGGCATTAAAGAATCATCCGGTCCGGTTGCCGAATCTCCGGTCCAATCCGAGCGGCCGACTCCGAAATTCAGAATAGAAGGGGCTTCCAAGATTGCAGAACCAGAAGTCCCTCCACCCACCTCGGCAAGGGCAGATGCTTGCTCTGCTCCCACCGTCGCACCTTTTCACGAAAAGCAACCAGCTGACTGTGACGCTCTCTCCAAACGTGCCGCTCCTCGCCACCTCTCTGTAATGAACAAAAGGCTATTTGCCAAAATTATGAAGCTACGTAAAATCCTCTACGCTCTCTTCTTGGTTCGGTCTCCTCCCCCTAGTATATCCCCCGCCAGCAGAGGCGAGCATTCCCCCAAACCTTTCCGGCCCGATCACTTCCATCGTTACCCCATTCAGACCGAGTATGCCCTCTATAAACTCTCGCACCTCAAGTTATCCGAGCAGCGTCGACCCTTGCGCCACCAAGTGATCATCACAAACTTTATGTTTTGGTATCTATCCACGGTGCAAAAACAGATCACACGAAGAAAAGCCACGCCGCAGGCAAGCCTTAAGCCTAGAAGCGACTCTAAAGCTTCGAAGTATGGAAACGAATCGACGCCTTTACCCACCCTTCCCGCTGCACAGAACAAGTTAGCATCCACTGATACACACTATCCAACCCTGTCTAGACAGGCATTATTTACCAATGTCATGAGCCGACGTAGAGCCACGGCCGGCGCCATTAGACATATTCCCAACTCTCCCCTATTGGACCACGCACCTCCTATGACTACGCAGCCGAAGACGCCGTCCCGCCTCGCACTCGCGAATTGATCACACTCCCATGAAACCATGCGCCGGATCGAACTTGGTGGAAATGTTGAACACAATGAAAACCCCTAGGGCTGGTTTAGGATAGGGCTGCCAGGCTGGAACTGAAGCTCCTCCTCCGTCATCCGTACCTTTGCCACCTGCAAATAGTGCAAGGGCTTAGCGAGAAGCCCGAAACTCGATTACATGCCGCTGTGTTTATATTCCAAATATTCTGTGATAACCCCTTCCTCTGTACTCTTTCATTCCCATGTTGGTTGTTTACCCTCTATGTTTACATAGAGTTTTAGCGAACTAAACCACAAACATTGTACAAAAGACAGCGTTTACTTGGAGAGTAATGGAAAGGACCCAGAGGGAATCAAAATGGCATAGTGGATAAAAGTGTGGATTATGAATATTATGAAGATTACAAATACATGCATAGGGGGATATAAGATCGGAAACATATGGATATGGATATCGAGAAGAATCATACATGAGCGAATAATTAGAAAAGAGGCGGAATTTTAGAACGAGCCTCGCTTTTTCCTCTTGACTGCCCTCGTTTCTGCGAACTTCCCGCATGCCTCCTCCTGCCTCCAGTGTCGTCGCAAGGCATCGCTTCTCGAGAAGCTTCTGAGCAATTAAAGCCATCAGGCGAGCGATTAAGAGACGGCATTTTTAAAGGAGGACGAAAAAAAATAAGCGAGACCTACCTCTGGCATTCTGGGCATTCGTATGGCTTTTCGCGTGTGTGCACGCGTACGTGGCGGTTCAGATCATGTCTACGGGAGAAAGTGCGGGTGCAAATAGTACATGCGTGGGGGCGTTCATTTATATGAGTGCGTAAGTGAGCGTGCAAGCTTTTGGAGCGGGTGAAAGTCTTTTGACATTGAGGACAACGAAGTCCAGGGGAGGCCGGCCCATCGGAAGAATCGTGTTTCACATGGAATGCGGGTGTGTTCTCAGAGGCTCGGGCCGCTCTCTTCGACCTCTGCCTCCTGCGGATTGACGCGTCGCCAGAAAGGTTGGGGGAATTGCCTTTCTTCTTTGCCTCTCGATTGTCTGATTGCGGCTCATACATCACGAATTTCATCGGCGTCTCCTCGTTCATGGGTTTGGACACGGCTGCGTCCTGGATATTGATTGCTTCACCTAATGGCAAGAGTCCCGAGTATAAGTTTTGGGGTGCAACCGTCTCAGGAAGGGCGTCACTCGAAAAATCCGTTGACGCGAGAATTGTGTAGGCTAACATCGCTTGAGAGTACATGTGGTGTAGAGAGGGCAGACCGTAAAGAATGGTGGGGCCCAAATCTACTTTGGAGGAATTTTCTCCTTGCGTTAATTGTTCAATTGAGGACGCGTCGTCAGTACAGCATTGAGAGGAAAGAGGGCCGCTGCTGGAGGAGAGTACTGACATTGCAGAAGGCGAGGACGGGTGCGAGCGGGAGACGCAAAGGACAACTAAATGTGTGAGGAATGGGAAACAGCTGGTTTGATTGAACCGTGAACGCAATGCTCTAGTATAGGCGCAAAAGGGTGTGAACTTCGAAGAAAGAGAATAGGAAACTTTTAAGATCGAATTTGTGTCGAATCTTGGCCAGTCACACGGTGAGTGCTCATTTCCTCCGCCAGCATTGGGTGGGACAGAAGTCACGGAAAATCAACCATTCTAATACACCCATTGCTAATAAATACAAACTCTCTTGTTTGCTCGCCAACCATTCTTCAGCCCAAATTGATCTTGCGTGACGGACGAGAGACAGCTGCCTAGGCATTGCCAAGGTGCTAGTTTAGGGTTATAGCCTCCCGCATGGGAGGGGTAACTGCGGCTGATATCGGTAAAAGAATTGCCCACCGCCTTTACAAATATCACCGTTAATATTGCTACCTCATCAGTGCCATTCTCAGAGTCCCGCATTTCCATCAGGGCTATGCTTTCTTCGAGCTTATCCGTGAAGCTGATATCCGTGCCGCATCCATTGTTATGTATCTTCTGTGTTATGATTAGCTACTGAGTTAGAGCTATCATTCTCCCAGCTTGTTATTTAGATTCGTTTATTAATACAACTTCATAAATCATCCCTCATAAGGGAAGATAGGACCAATAAAAACTCCTCTTCAAAAGTATGGAGGGTGTATTTTGTTAACTAACGGGTTTAAATGCAAGGGCCTTTAGTGAGAGAATGGAAAAGTGATTTTAAGAAGGTTGTCTAATTCGCATAGGGTTCTACCTCAAAGAGTCCAACATTGTTTCCTTGTGTGTAGAGGTGATGGAAAATAGTATACGCAGATTTTAAAGGTCCCGTTGAAAACCCGGCCCAAGTAATATCCCCATATAAACGCTAGCCCCACATACTTGCCTGCAAGGGGCCATATAAGACGACAGGAATTGAGTTTACTATTAGAGGATGACGCAGGCAATACATTCAACTTGGAGGGGGCTATAGAGTTAAAGAGGGGATACGTGGGGGATTTGTGGATCGGAGAGATACAAGCTCGATGAAGCTAAACGTTCAAATGGTGCTTCATAAATTGGCGGTAAGTTTAACTGGTGTTTCCTAGTTTTAGTTTGATGGTTGCCTGTTCCGTAAAAATCGCTCAGTTTCGACGACAGGGCGCAGATTTGATTCTCCGACCTCAATGGCTTAGTGTTTACAGTGGAGGAGAGGGACCGGCGGTAGGGGCAGGAGCCCCTCGCAAAACCTCGGTGTCTTCCCTAACAAGCCCGGGATGGGGCGCTTTTCAAACTTGGTTGCTTGTGCGGGAATATTGGAAGGAGTGTAAACAAAACTTTAAGTCGCAGTGATGGGGATGCAAATGGTGATGGCCCTCATGGAGTTCGGGAATTCTCGCATTCCACTTTGGGAGACAAGATAGGAGGGGCTGGAGTTCTCCAGAGGAGAGCGAATATAGGCGGAGCACTTGGCCTAGGAATATTCTAGATCGGAGACGGGTGCCCAGCTGGGCGAGTGACCCAAGAATAGCCGGCCTGAGGCCACTGTCAAACTATGGCGACAATTTATTGAATTAGCTTGCGGTGTTAATAGGCCAATAGTGGAGCAATGGGAAGAAAAAGAATTTATGTGGGGATGTTTCCCCGCAATGTTCCGTTGTGCCCGCGGCCAGCCAGTCGAGCAAGCCGGCCAAACTGAAGAAAAATTTCATTTTTAATAAAACTCCTGGAGCAGAAAGCAATATACCCTTCCCCCTCTTGTATATCCGGCTAATATCCCCCCTCAGGGCCGGTGTGTTGGTAGACTTACGTGGCCGATGAACGCCCTAGTGGAAGAGCTGAGCAAAGAATTGCGTTGAACCCGATATCCAAATATAGAGGTGCATGAAAAGACGTGGGAAAATTGGAATGTAGTGAATTTTCATCGGGATAATATGGCGCGTGACTGTGTTTTGCTCCGGCGAATCTCGGAAATTGATCTTTTCGGCTGTCTTATGCATTTGAAAGAGACCATTATAAAAGGGGACCATGTCTTTGTGTGGGTCCGGAACAAGACAGCGCAAAGCTATCGGTCTCAGGCTTATTTAGTTCTTTTTTTCTCATTTTCAGTTCTTCTCTCCCCCTTTTTTCCCCACTCTTACACTCTAATTCTAGTCAAATTCAGCATAATGGTTACCTCACACTGCTACTCAAACGGTCATCACCACCACAACGGACATCACCACCACACTAAAATCGAAGAGGACCTGCACAAGCGGGCCCACATCGACTATACCAAGGTCAGCATCTTATGGAACCCCTCGGTGCCAATTCTGTACGAGGAGGCGCTCAGTTCCGAGCCTGGCACCGTTATTTCCTCTTCGGGAGCCATTATTGCTTCGTCCGGTAAGAAGACCGGCCGTTCTCCCCGGGACAAGCGTATCACCGACGACGAGGAGACGGTGAATGATATCTGGGTACGTGTGCAGGCAATAGCCAAACTTGTCAGGTCTATCTCGCGCTAACCTTTAATTTTCTAAACCTTATTCTAGTGGGGCCCCGTGAACACTAAATTGTCGGACCATGTCTTCATGATCAACCGTGAGCGCGCCATCGACTATTTGAACACTCGGGATCGCCTCTATGTGTTCGACGGCTTCGCCGGATGGGATCCCAAGTACCGCATCAAGATCCGCGTCGTCAGCGCTCGCGCTTACCACTGTCTCTTCATGCGCAACATGCTTATCCGCCCCACTGAGGCTGAGCTCGAGAGCTTCGGCGAGCCGGACTTCACCATCTACAATGCTGGTGCCTTCCCAGCCAACCGATACACTACCGGCATGACCTCGACCACCTCGGTTGCCTTGAGCTTCAAGCACAAGGAGATGGTCATTCTCGGCACCGAGTACGCCGGTGAGATGAAGAAGGGCATCTTCACGGTGATGCACTACCTCATGCCCAAGGCTGGCGTATTGTCTCTGCACTCCTCGGCCAACGAGGGCCCCAATGGCGACGTCACCCTCTTCTTCGGTCTCTCCGGCACCGGCAAGACCACCCTCTCCGCCGACCCCCACCGCACCCTGATCGGCGACGACGAGCACTGCTGGTCGGATGATGGTATCTTCAACATCGAGGGCGGATGCTACGCCAAGTGCATTGACCTCAGCGCTGAGAAGGAGCCCCAGATCTTCAACGCCATCCGCTTCGGAACAGTCCTCGAGAACGTCGTGGTCGACGAGGATTCGCGTGTGGTCGACTACTCAGACAAGTCGGTCACCGAGAACACCCGTGCTGCCTACCCCATCGAGTACATCCCCAATGCCAAGACTCCTTGTATGGGCGGCCACCCCAAGAACATCATCCTGCTCACCTGCGATGCCTTTGGTGTGCTCCCTCCTGTGGCCAAACTCTCGCCCTCGCAGGTGATGTACCACTTCATCTCCGGCTACACCGCCAAGATGGCGGGTACCGAAGATGGCGTTTTGGAGCCCGAGGCCACCTTCAGCGCCTGCTTCGGCCAGCCCTTCTTGGTGTGGCATCCCACTAAGTACGCCCGCATGCTTGCTGAGAAGATGTCCGAGCATGCTGCCGACGCATGGCTTATTTCCACCGGATGGACCGGCGGTCCCTATGGTGTGGGTGAGCGCTGTTCGCTGAAATATACCCGCGCTATCATTGATGCCATTCACAGCGGTGAGCTGTCCAAGGTCGAATACGAGACTTTCCCCGTCTTTGGCCTGCAGATCCCCCGCAGCTGCCCTGGAGTTCCCTCCGAGATCCTGAACCCCTCGCGCGCCTGGAAGGACCAGGGTGCCTTCGATGGGCAACTCCGGAAACTCGCCTCTCTCTTCCAAGAGAACTTCAAGCTGTACCAGTCGGAGGCTGCTGAGGACGTAATTGCCGCTGGCCCCAAGCTCGCATAGATTTCTCCCCCTTCCCTCCCCTCCGCTCTATATCTTCTTATGCTTTAAAATATTCAAATTCTCTCTCTTTGTTCAATTTCTCATACTTTCTAGAACTGCTTAAGTCGAGGCTGAGGCGCTGTATTTGTATCATATTAATATAACTTTGACACTGATTTCTTAATAAAACCAATACTTTATTAACAAATGGGTGTATTTTGAGGTGATAGTAGCTACAGTATTGATAGGACTTGATTTCTGTCACTTGCCATCTTGTGATTTACTCTCCCCATATGATATCGGAGTGCCGATGGGATATTCCGATTTGATAGGCAAAAAGTCTCAGATTATTTATTACAAAGAGATAAATGAACAATATATTCAAGCTCGGCGCAGTAAGCAAGATAACATTCCTATTCAACCCCTTCTCCTTCGTTCGGCTTGTCTTCTCTTATCTCGGTTCTCTTGCTCCCGTTGTTTCGCCAATATTATCAGGATGCGCACAAAAATCGCTATCAGGTCCACATACAGCTCCATACAGTGACGTATCACGTCTCCATACCCCGCACTTGCTCGTTCGATAATAAGCTGGGTATCGTAAACCACTATTCAAAGAGTAAGTACCTTGGTAACTAGACCTACATGATGGATTGGATATTTACCGTATCCACAAAATACCATAAGCCCAGCGTACAATTCCACATTATAGAGAGCGGTTGACCCCACGAACCAGTTGAAAAAGGCAAGCCAAGACATCAGTGATACAGCACTTGAGAGGATTCCACCGATATATAGCCAGGAACGGCGCTGACTCAAGAGGGCACTGCCTGTGAAGCTGGCAAAGACGATAGCGGTCGTGACTAGGGCATTGAACAAGATTTGCCCACTGAAATGAGTAGATAAGTAATGAGTCGCAGAAGAGGATGTGAAGTATAGAGTAATTCACCTGTAATCTATTAGCCAGATATACTCAACCAATGAGCCTAATGCCACACCTTGGAAGAAAGCAAAGGCTGCAAGAATTCCAAACCGTAGAGTGCGATTTTCTGGGGTGGGCCGCAATACTGCAAGCATACCCATCGAGATCATCAAGCCTATGCTTGAGAGTAGACCATCCTATTCAAAATCAAGTAGATCATCAAGATGATTACTCCTAATCACTTGATTGAAAAGAGGATGCCCTTACTCCTGCAATAAAGGATCCAAGACTTCGCGACCACGCTGCCCATCCGGAAATCACGGAAAGCAGAGAGAGGGTCGAGTATACTTGGACAAGGTGACGTCGAACAGCTGGGGTGAGGCTGGCTGTCGATTTAAATGCACTGAAATTGGGGGGATGATACTCCCAATGGGGAACGACCATTTTCAAATGGTTTATTAGATCTTGGAACGTAGAAATTATTCAGTGGAAAATTGAAGAATTTCTGGTGAATGCATTAAAATCAATTTAGAAAACGAGCCACGTAAGCCACATGGGGGTTTTATGTCAGGCCTAACAAGATTAACGACAGACTCGAACTTTCTAGATTCTTTATTTCCTCGAACTTATATGTTGACATATCATCGTAGGTGCAGCATGTCACTCTCATGTGGCCTTATATATATGGTTCTATAGAAGAGTAGACTCCACCACAAGATATACATCCAAAAATATGGCACTAATTCATATTTTTCGAATTTGAGGCTGCAAAGTAGCTGGCTTCGTTCCTCTAGCCCAGTCCTGTTACAATTGTCTTCTAAATTTCCCAGGATATACCTCGCCAACTACCAGTTTAAAGTAAGGTCTACTCTCTCAACATGGATGGGAGATCGAAGTAGTGTGACTGTTAATTTATCCTCATAAGGTTTTGAGATGACCAATAATTCTTCCTATTGCACCTGGAAAGTAAATTCATGTGGTCCTTTTTCGAATAAAAAACCAAACTTTTTATACCAAAGATAGCGGTCAGGCAATTTGGAGTAATAATGGCCAGGAGTTCCCCGATCGTGATTGATACAATTTCCTCAATCCGAGCATGGCGTGCTATACAGAGTCAACAAGGGCGAAGAGTTGCTCTAGTCCCAACCATGGGGGCGCTTCATGAGGGCCATTTGCAACTCGTGAAGGAGGCAGCCTCTCGATGTGACTCCGTAGTCGTTTCAATTTTTGTCAATCCTGCACAATTTGCTCCTCACGAGGATCTTGATCAATACCCACGGACATTGCAATCGGACCTGGAGGCCTTACAAGAATGCGAGAAGGTGGAGGCTGTGTTTGTTCCAAAAGTAAGCGAGATGTACCCGAAGGGAATTGTATTAGAGGTGGAGAACCAAGTCGGAGCATTTGTGGAAGTCAAGGGAAGATCACATCAGGTGAAGATACGTTTATTATGATGGTTGGGTAATGTTTATGCTAACGTTTGGTGTTTAAGATGGAGGGAAAATCAAGGCCTACCTTTTTCCGAGGCGTTGCAACGGTGGTTTCCAAACTCTTTAACATTGGTACGAGCTTGCAAGCACACAGAAGAAGCAAATACAAATCCATAAAACTCACCATTTCTATCCTTTCTAACTAGTGCTGCCTGATGTTGTCATTTTCGGTCAAAAAGATGCTCAGCAATGTGTGGTTATACGAACGCTCATCGATGATCTCCATTTTCCTATCGAGATGATCGTTTGCTCGACTATGCGTGAACAGGATGGTCTTGCAATGAGCAGTCGTAATCGATATCTCACCCCTCACCAGCGCACAATCGCCACATCGCTGTATAGTGCCCTCTCGGCCGCGAAGGAATTATACTTGCAAGGGAAACGAAATAGAGATGAACTGATGGCCATTGCGCATCAGGTATTTGAGGAGAGGATCGCGGGAGAGGAGGGGGTGAAGTTGGATTATATTTCGTTGGCCAATCCACGCACCCTCGAAGAGTTGCAGACGGTAGGCAAGGAGGGCGCAATACTAAGCGGGGCATTTTGGGTTGGAAAGGCGCGCTTGATAGACAATCTATTGCTCGATTGTGAACTGTAGGCTGCATGGTGTGAGACAAGTTTTCTAGAAACGAAATATTATTCTATAACTTTTTCCCTTCGAATCCTAATTTAGTGGGGTGAAATTTATTATTAAATTTACACACTAGCTTTTTTTCGCGCATTTTTTTTTCCTTTTCGATATAGCCCACCCTGGTACTTTGAAAACCAAATAATATTACCACACTCCTTCTCTTTAACTTGGATCTCGAATTGTCTATTGCTTCATTTGATCCGGTTTCCAATGTCTCGCAACTCTACCGATAGCCATACCGGTCTTTTAACCGGCGATCACTACCGCCGTTCCCCGTCAATTATGAAGGGCGTACGCGCGTTTATCTTCTCGAGCTGGCTGAACATCGGCCTTATTTTCGTTCCTTTGGGTATGCTGGCGGAATCTTTGCACTGGTCGTCAAGCGTTGTTTTTACGCTTAATTTCCTGGCGATCATTCCACTTGCAAAAATGCTTGGTTATGCTACTGAAGATGTTGCTTTACGTGTTGGGGAGGTATGGTGTTGAAATCGCTTGGCAAAATCTCAACGATCCACTGACATTTATTCTGCATCTACATTTGTTGGCAATAGACTCTCGGTGGATTGCTTAATGCAACATTTGGAAATGCCGTCGAACTTATTATCGCAATCATCGCGCTTCAAAAAGGATTGATTAGCGTTGTGCAGGCATCCATGCTCGGCTCGATTCTGTCCAATCTTCTCCTCGTTCTTGGACTTAGTTTTTTCGCTGGAGGATTGTTCTACAAAGAACAATCTTTCAATGAGACCGCAGCGCAAACTTCGGCGTCTATGATGGCTCTTGCCCTTAGCTCCTTGATGCTTCCGGCCGCGTACAAGTACGCGATACCGAACCAGAAGCGGGGAGAAATGGAGGAACAAATTCTCGGCATCTCTCATGCCACTGCTATCCTACTGTTGATCATTTATATTGGATATTTGTACTTCCAGCTAAAGACGCACTCGCACTTATACGTTTCTGAGGGAGATGAAGAGGAGGCGGCTGAGCCGGAGATGTCATTGGGCGTGGGGCTTGCTGCGTGAGTATTATCTGCCCTAAACGCAATCGCAACGTCTTTGTTAAGATATCCTCGTTTTAGATTGATGGTCACCACCATTTTTGTGGCTCTTTGCGGTGAGAATCTTGTGGGCGCGATTGAGGGTATTGTCGAGCAATGGCATATCAGTGCGACTTTTGTGGGTTTGATCCTGCTTCCTATAGTGGGAAATGCAGCAGAGCATGTAAGTGGGATCTGCGGACCCTATATGCTTTGAGACCACCCTTATCAATATTGTTCCCTTTCTCTCTCCTTCTTAGCTGACAGCAGTGACCGTTGCCATGAAAGATAAGATGGACTTGACCATTGGTAATTCAGATCTGACATGTTGGCTTGCGCCACAAAAATGAAGCTTAATATATGTTTAATCTCTAGGTATTGCGCTCGGATCTTCGCTTCAGATTGCTCTGTTTGCCACGCCTCTGATGGTGGTGATAGGATGGATTATCGGTCAACCAATGTAGGCCTGAAGTTTGCCGATATATTGAATTTTATGGCTTTCTCTAACCGATATGACTTGCTAGGACCCTATGCTTCGACATCTACTCTACCTGCGTCCTATTCATTTCGGTTCTTGTGGTCAACTATCTGATCAACGATGGTAAGAGCAACTGGTTAGAAGGAGCCCAGCTGATGGTCGCTTATTCCATCGTTGCTGTCACATACTACTATTATCCGGATACAAACTAAGCGGTAGTTGAGTTTAAGAATGAATTTATTATCCAGTTTAGGTTGAATCTGCATGTTCTCGTTTGTTTTTTTTTTTTTTGTTAAAACTTCAGTATCTTTAAAGTGCATTTTACACTGGATATTTATCATATAAATTTTATAAAAAAATTCTTAAAAAATAAAGATGAAAAAAGAAAAGAAGGAAACAGGAAACAAGAGAGTCTTCTAGTTAAAGAATTTGCGGTTAGGTGAAAAGCCAAAGAGCATTCTACGGATTTCAGGCAGCATCTTATCCTCGCACAATGCTAGCCGAGAATCTAACGTATTATCAATGGTGATGCGGCCGTTGTGACCCGTAACAATGACGCCGCCCGAGCTGAAGAAGGGTGTCGAGTTTGGTTAGGAAGAGAAAAAAAAATATGGAATAAGCAAGCTAGGAGCAGCCAACGTCAAATTCAAGGGGTTTACCTTGAGGCAGGCAAATTCTCCTCTTTGTTAATTGTGATCGAGACATCCTTCTTCACCGTCTCCTTATAGGATTTAACCACGTTCTTGATAGCGGTCTCCACCACGCTCACGTCGGATTTTCTGCATATCACGACAATATCCTCGTCCAGTAGCTTGTATGCACCCTGTTGAATCAAATTTGCAAGAAGCTGTTCATATTTTTTCTTGTCTTTGGATATTTGCTGCAGTTTGTCGCGTGCGCTGTCAAAAAGATCGCCAAGCACCTGCTCGCGCGCCTGAAGGACGCGAAGACGCGATTTATTCACGAGATTGGATTGCTCAATACGCTTTTGCACCTCTGTTTGCTTAATTTTGCGTTCGTATTGGGCTTCGATATTGATCGCCTCTTGACGAACGAGCTTGGCCTAGTAAAAGTACGTTTTCAGCGTGCATTCACAGCGGAATCATGAGGCCTCCTCTTACCTTCTCAATGTTGAATTCCTCATCAGCCTAGAGGAGACCAATAAAAAGGCACGGGTAATAATATAAAAACGAATTTAGCATTCACACTCTACATTAGGCTCACAATATTGATCCATCTGATACATTACCTTCACTTTAATTTCACGAGCCTTCTCCAATGCCTCTTGCTTAATGAAGGCCACCTACAAAAATCGAAATTCAAATGGTCAGTGATGGTGGGTTAGATTGACGATGTAAAACTCGGAACAGTTGGTAACCATCTTCTTCATCTCATTGAAGACCTCCTGGTCGCTGAGTGATCGTGTGGTCGCCATGGTGTATCAAAGAGGATTTCGTTCAGAGAACAAGATTATCAGATGTCGACGGTCTTTTTGCTTCGCAGCAGGGGTGAGGTGGCGAGAGCAAACCGGGAGCTCACGAGAGAGCCGCAAGAGAAATTCTGGATGAAATGCTGCGCCACTGGTCGCTACTCTGGAGGGTCTTTTTCACCTCGAACGAGGAAACAACGGGACTGGATATTGCAAACAATAATCGCCGCAATGTCTGAAGCATCGTGGCTCGATTACCTTCCTCGCCACGCAATATTTGACCCCACACACGCCGAGGTTAGTCTTCTTCAGAAACTAAGCATCCCCTTTGTCGATGAGGACTTTGACGACGAAGAAGACTGGTCCGGGAGACAGTGTCTAGCTGTGCGTGAAAATGAGCTTTTCGCAGCGATAGGGAGCGAAATACGCGCGTTGAACTTGATAGAGTTCCGCTACGCGTTCAGAAAGGCTTGGGAAAGGGATAGGTGTGAGAATATGGACTGGATTAATGATATCTCCTACAAAGTATGCATTTTGGAATTTTGCTTGAATCAGCAAGAGAGACCGTTAAGCCTAGTCTCTATTTTTTTACCTGGAATTCGTGTAGAAACTGCAAACAGACGGTATAACTTTTACGATACGGTCCCTTTCATTCAACCGTGGCGGCAAACTTCTGGCGGTTGCTGGGGATCGTGAAGTGGCTGTCGTGGTTCTTCCTCATACGAGAGCAAAAAACGGCATAATCGAGTGTCGGTAAGTTATAAGGGAAACGATGGTAAAATACACGACGAAATAATATATGTCTTCTTATTTAACACTCAGGACCTACTCCGTTGGCTCCTATTATCATGCGGCAGGAGGATCCTCCCGTATTGTAAAACACTATTGGCATCCTCTCAGCGAAACGCGCTCCCACCTAATTATTCTAACCCATCGCGGCGTTATCCGCCTCTATGATGTGGCGAAGGACATCGAAGAGCCCGAGCTCACCGTCAGAGTGCCTGTCCGGGATCGGGCCGTCTCATTTTGCATGGGAGAGGGAAGCGGGTGGGGGCCATTTACAGCATATGTGCTCACAGAAGGTGGTGATATTTTTGCGGTGTGTCCAATAGTACCCGAGAGGAGGTAAGCACTAACTGGTCAATTTTTTTTTTTTGGATTCAAACGACAAATAACGGAGTAACCCCGATTTTATTTAGTATATGTGCCCGAGCTCATCTTGAGAACCTCAACACGCTAATTAACTCTTCCTTGCAACAACTTGACACCCTTTTTGATGAGAATAAGGCGCAAATAAGTGAAGAAGAATATGCTTATCGCAGTCAACAATATACTTTGCAGGAGCGATGGATCAAGGATACGCTCGCTAGCGCCGCTTCCACCGAAACTCAACTCAGACTATCTCCTCCAGCGCGCCTCACTCCTATGCCACAGCAAATAGAGGTCCAGGGCATGGTGCGTGGCCGAAAGCAGGCTGATAAAGCGTGTGACTTGGCGTACATCACGGGTAACCCCGTGGGAGTGATTGTAGTTGCTTTTGCGGGCACTTTACACGCGCTTATCGAGTTGGGGATAGAGCCGACTTGGCGGGCAGACTCTAGCGGTGCCATTGGGGAGAGAAAGACGTGTTCCTTGTGCCTATACGAAACAATCCGATTTGGCGAAGGAGGAGATCGGATGAGACTGATCTCCCACTGGAGAGACGCCGTATATTGCTTGTCGAGTAAGGGCGTGCACGCGGTCTTCTTGAAATGGGTAGCTGAATTAAGAAATATAAAAGACAAAGAAGACGCCAGAGGGAGCGAAGAAGGTGGCGATGCGGCAATAAATATGGACAAAGAAATAGCAAAGTTTATTGATGCTGGGCAGACTTCGGATGTGGTGCATGTTGTGCGAATTGCGGAGCAAATGAGGTTAGTTTGCTAATAATCTCTTTTCCCTTTGTTGCTCGTGTTACAGCGGATCTCATATTTTCGACCCATTCTCTATTCCTAGCGAGTGTGTGAACATGGCCGGGTTGGTGGAACTGGATGATGTCTCGCTTGGCCGTGCCCTTTTGAGCCTCACCACGGCTAGCCGCTTTGTTGGCATTGAGCTTGACCCGGTGCATACCCCCCCCGCCTCTCCAAAACTCTCCTCAGCTGTCGCCGACCAACTGGCTCAAGCCGCTAGTGAAAATCGGATCCAATTAGACATTGACGAAAAAGACGTGTGCAACTTGGAAGAAAAGCGATACGACCCTCTCTTACCGCTCCCGCCCTTCAAACCTCCCGCGTGCCTTGTCCGCAACCATGGGCTTCCGAGGCGGCCTCGCATCGTATGCAACACCAAGTTGTCTACCGACACCATCCCCCTTTTTAAACGGGAGGTAGCCAGTTTCCGCGACGAAATCCGTGCACTCACCCTTGCTGGGCTAGAAATCCAGAAACGGCTTGAACTGCAGCAGCGTGAGCTCAAGCGCCAACTGGAGCATCTCTCCACCCTAGCCGCCGCTTCCAAATCACAAAAGACTAAACAGCGGCTGGAGAAGGCCATGGAACACCAGCAGAAACTCCGGGTGCGGATGAACACCCTCCTGCAGATCCTCATTGACAACCACGGGGACGGGGGGGTGCGATCGGTGGAACGCGGATACTTTGAGGAGTTGGAGAAGATGAAGCATCGAGTCCTTGGCTCGCCCCATCCTAACGAGAGGGACAAACTGCTCCTCAAGGGCGGCAAGGTCTGGGGACTGGAAGGGATCCTTATGAAGAAGGAAGGGGAGGAGAGGAGAGTCGAGGAAGGGTTCGAGAGAAAGATCCAGCGACTGAGGCAAGATTTTGACGCAACTTTGAAGCAATACGCCGAAGCCTGCCGACACAAGAAGGAGCGCCCACAGCCGCTCAAGTTGGGCGAGACGGAGCTTGTGGAGGTGGAGCAGAAGCTGGGTCAGCAAGCTAAGCGAATAGGCGAGATGCGACGGGCGCTGGAGGAGCTGGACACGCGTTTCCGGGCAAATGGAAAGGCCACGCTGGGATTCTAAGGGCCTAAAAGATTCATTTTTGGTAGTCTTTTTTGCTTCTTTAAAAAATATATTTTAATTTCTTTGGAATCGTGAGAAAAACATTTTCAAAAATCTCAATAATGTTACAAAGTAGAGAAAACAAAGGAAAAAAAGGGTCTATAAACAAGAAACAAAGAAGAAACTGAGGAATATGTTGAAACAAATGTTCCTACAAGGGAAAAAAAAACATGTCACAAGAAGGGACAAAATTAAAAAGAAAAAGAAAAAACCATGCTTGGAGTTTGAATGCAAAATTATGTTCAAAAGGGGGGATATTAAAGCCAAGAAATAGAGACGATATAACTAGGTCGTGTAAATTATCGAAAGTAAACAAAGGGTGATATTGTATGAGGGGGGGGGGGTAGGGTGTATAAATTTTGGGGGAAATCAAATAGCGTTAAGGTGGTTATCACTTGAGGGCTGTGGCCGATGTCAAAGGGAGTGATGATATGGTTCGCGTCTCTTCGCTTTCTCCTGAAGCCTCGCCGCACTCGTCCTCCTCCTCTTCCACCTCGAAAGCACCCGGTCTATCTGCTTTATTGTTCCAAGCATCCAGAAGGGATTGGGGTCTCATGTCTTTCATCTCAATCTCAGGCCGAGTCCACGGCAATCCTTCAAACGGGGCAGGGGCGGCTGGGGTGGTATGGGCCACCGATCCTGGGTTACTATCTCTACTTTGTCTCCGGGTAGAGTCAGAGTGCACCTGCGAGTCATGCAGCTCATGGGACGGGGCTGCATAGGCTGGCTGCACCGTGTAGGACCCATTATATAATGTTGGGGCCACCCACCCATCCGCATCGGATTCGGTGGCCAAGGTCTCAATGCTCCTTCTTGCACCACCTGCTCTCGTTGTTTTTCCCGTTTCAGGAGTCTCATTTCGAGTGGGGGCTGGGGGGACTGACGTCGCGGATTCTTGCAAAGTTTCATCAGTCGTGATCGCCGTTGCGGTAGAAGAGATGGGTCTCCCAAACGGGAATCTTCGGGTTTTCTTTGCGGGGCCAGCACGATTTTTCCGCCGCCGGCGCTGCACGCAGAAAAAGGTAAAATGCACGATCACGAGAAGAAGTAGTAGACTGATCACCACAATCACAGGGATGGCGACATGCTTGTATCGGTTGATCCATCCGTTTATCGTGTTTACTAATGGAATCGTTTATGAAAAGATAAACATCCGAAGAGTCGCATCACAGCTGACCAATACTCACTTATAGAGCCCGGTTGGCATTGGCCGTGAACACACATCCCGCCGTATCCGCATGGCGTACCGTCGATGAAGAATCCATTCAGCTGCAAGCAATTATGGCCGCTGGTTGGATCGGTGCACACGACGGCACAGTTAAATTCCTCGAAACTGCACTCCTCCGTAATGTTTACGCGATTGCCACGTGCCATACACTGAGCGTCACGAGATCTGCATTTCATTTTATTGACAGAGTTGAAGAAAAAAAACAGTTTTGAGTGAGTCCGGAGTTCAATAGCACATCCATTACTGTCAACTTACGTGCACTGCCCAGACGCGCATTTCAGACCATCGGGCCCACAGTCAGTTCCGTCAGGAATATGGTTGTCTGATGGGCAGTCAGGGTTCGTGCCTGTGCACATCTCTGGGATATCACAATGCGAGATAGCGGGGCGACAGGGAACATTTGCGGGCTTCAGTTGGCATTTGTCACAACATTGATTGTTCAGGTCGCTACACACGGCGTGAGCTTTGAGAGTGCAGTTGGAATAGCAGCATTGATCCTCTTGTTTGCCTGGGTCACATTCCTCATCCTCCTCGAGAATAGCATTTCCGCACACCGAGAGGCTCTCCACTCGCCGCTGCCCAGGAGGTTTCAAGCAATAGCCTACGCTGGGGACCGTGAAGCAAATGTCCGAAATGGAGCAGGGCGAGAACACGTCCGAGGTAAAGTTGCTTATAGGGTTCATGAGATACTGGCTCTCGGAATCGCATTGGCTGAGCGAGAGTGGACAACATCGACAGCCGTTGGTGCAGGGGCAGTCGAGGCTGGTGCAATCATGGAGAGCTCCAAAACCATGCCCGACTTCGTGGGCAATAATCTTCCATTGATCTCGTGTAATCGAAGAAACCCCTGTTCCGGAGACCTTTTGTAGCAGTTTTGGTCAAAAAAAAAAAAGAGCGTATAGGTCCAGGTTAGATCGCGTGCTGCTAGTTTGGGGAGCCGTTAAAAGGGATAAATTTACCCAGTTTTGTCCGTACTCGGTTTGTTGAATACTCGATGTGCTCGTACATAATTGCCCTAGCCAGGCCACACCAATCTTTGAATCCGTGCTAGTATAGCAGAGTAAGTGAATCGGCTCGGTATCTGTAGAACGAAAAAAAAAAAAAGAAGAATGTGGACAAATAACTCACTTGCACTTTGTCATTAGATGCCAAAGCCCAACGCCATCCTCCCCACGTTGTCCACGCCAATAACTGAAATCGCTCAATCGCTGGTTGATGGTGTAAGCTTCGCTGCAGTCTCGGTTCCAAGGCACGGCTCCCGTTCCGTCGTTTCCAACCATGCTGCAGGGCGGCTCGTATATTTCAATAAATATGATACCTAGAGAGATGTTAAAACTTCGCTCATATACGACGGAGGCGGTGTTAAAGTCGGTGATAATTTGCTTGCGCACATCCTCCGCTGACTGATGGTGGTCCACGAATGTGCAGTCCGCGGCGACACCCATGTAATTGATGAGGCGTGATTTTGGACAGCCACGCCCATCGAAATGCTTGGGAGCACGCCTAAAGAGAGGCTGCGGTTCGTGGTGGAATTCCCAAAGGAATTTAGAATGGTGAAAAGGAGAGTATTCAGACAATTTTGCGAGAGGCGAGAGGGATCGATGGCGGCGTAGAGCCATGACAGGATTGGTTGGATCGAAATTGGGGGACATTTCCTCCATCCCGCACGACTGAGAGATTCCCCCACCACGCTTGGAGAGTCCACTGACCGAGAGCTGGTCAGAGTCGCGGTAGATCACCATAGTTGCAGCCTCACTGCCCCAGGGGTGAGTGTGAGGAAAATCCGGGTCTTCTGCACGCTTGACCAGCCTGTATTTGTGGATAGGCTTTATGTGGTAGACATTGCCATGGCCGCTAAAAGCTCCTTCAAACATGAAATGACCAAACCGCTTATCCCTAAATTATATGGATGCCGATACCACAATGATAGGCAATGGGGTGAGTGATAACACATACGTTGTCTCGAAAAAGAAAGAAAGAGATGGCATACCCAGGATGCTCATGCACCACTATCCTCGCCCACCCAATAGCGTGTTCTCGAGACCAGTCGTGGCGCTCGATGCCGACCCAATCTTCATCCCACCAACGCTTTCCTATTTCCGCATTGTCCGTAACCCACCCTTTGTATACTCGCTCATCTCGTAGTGGTATAATTTCTGCATTTCCACCAGGCTTATGCACAGTTATAGTAGCATCGGGATGCAAGAAGTCTGGATTGGGCTCGAGATGTAGATGAAAAGTCTTGTTAAAGGATTTGAAATGGATCCGAAATGAGTCGTCATGTCTAAGCTCAGAAGGAGCGGAACTAAAGATTGCATCGCGATGGCGAGGAATGATTTCGAAATGAGAGGGTGACAGATACTCAATATGTGAAAGCGGAGGGTCGAAGGTGCTATGGGCTGCAGGGGAGAGGATGGGTCAATAAAGCTTGAAAAAAAAAAATGTCGGGTCGTGCACCCAACATTAGAACAATCTTACCCAGAGACAGGGGAATAATTAATGAGATCCAGGTGCATATTCGGAAATAGTGGACTAATCGCATCGCTTTTCAGCAAGATGCAGAAGGCGTGGGCGAAATTAGGATTCTCGTCTGGCACAAAATGGAGGAGAGAAGATGAGATGATTCTAAAGGCAGCCAATCCAAGTGGAACTCACCAATGGAAGCAATGCGGCTGAATTCTCACTAATTCTGCGGATTCCAACCAAATTCACAGTAAAACAAAGAGGGGATGTCTGTCTCTCACGCGCGTCACTTTCAACCAAATCTAACAAACAATTGTCATGCCGCAGAATTCAATCGCATAAAATATATAAAATAACACGAGTGAAAAATAAGCTGACAAGAGAAGCCACCAGGGGAAACCACACTGTCGTACTGAGGTAACCTAGAGTGGCTCTAATCAATACGAAACAATAAAAGGCTCCCCTAGCACGAATCTTGGCAATGCTACACAGCTCGAGAACCTCTCCATTCAACACCATAGGCGGCAAAGCTTCCTTGCTGCCAACCTCGCCTCGCCCCATACCACAATAGGATCAAGCTCAGAGGGAGATTTTGGAGTCCAGGCCGGCCGGGCTTTCTGGGAACAATGAGGAGGCCCATGCCCGGGTTGAAGGTTGTAAAAAAGGGCGAGATGAAGCTTATGGCTCTAGGTTTGGGGTTACCGTAAAAACCGTAAAACTGTAATCGTAAAAAATGCCAAGACCATCCCAAGGCACACTTTGTCCAACTCCTTGACTTTATACAACAGGTGTCCTGGGCAGAGAGACGATCCTACGGAAACTGAAGCAACGCGGCGGCGTTCGGCGCTGGCAGCTAGCCGGCTGGAAAGACGCGACTTTCGTACGAGGAGCAGCCGGCAGAGACCCTTTGCTATCCGGCTCCTTTGACTTTGGTCCCATCAACTCTATTTTGTCAGCATGAGCAAAAGGGCTTAAGGTTAGCTTATTCGGCGTAGTCTTCACGCACACCGAACGAGATGATCAAAACATAAAATGCTCGACTATCTACTTTAATACAAGCCTCCAAAACGCCTTTTTTTGGGGGGGGAGGGGCAAACGAAATCTTGGAAATATCAAGAATACTGCCTCTGCTATCTACTCGCGCCAGTTGATCATGGTTTTTAGGTAACAGGCCATTTAACCTGACTGCGGATGATTTTGTGATGTAGAATATGGTATATCACTAGTGAGCTTCCTAGCCTCACACTCGCTGGTTTTTCCAGAGCTTTAATAGGTTTATCTAGTTGCATAAGCGCATCCATTGAGTATTTGCTCAAATTAGGTATCTCTCCGTATTCCCCCCAATCACCCTAGTCACACTTCTTGGCACGCCTCTCCTGTATAACTTTCCCCTCCCAAATAAGCCGTCTCAATCGACTTTAACTTGGGTAGCTCTGCTACGAAATTTGTCATCCACAACAAGCTGCAATACTTCCAAAAGCATCGTTGTCCGACGCTCCCAGCTCGGGGTGACATTGATCTTTACTAGGATCGTGGAAGATGGAAAAGCTTGCCTACTTTTTATATTGAATGGGTTTCGTTGGCCTTGAGGAAGTATCTAGCTTCTTCAATACGAGCTCCGCCTTTGAGAAAAACTTGTTATGCCAAGTTGACAAGAAATCGTCCTTATTAATAACACAATGAAAAAAAGAAAAAAAAAACTAAAACTATACAAATATATCCATTTTTTTCATAGACACGATTTCGTCAGAAAACCGGCCGAGAAAAGAGGAGCGAAAAACTTACTAGAGTAACAAATATGAACATGGGGAGGATGACGGTAGAGAGTTGGCAACTATTAATGAAAGGAAAAGTGGAAGGAGGGGAAAAGAGAACGAGGAATGAGGGCAGGGCCGTCGTTATCAGCACAGTGCGGGCAATATGGGGGTGAATAGGTTGTGGATAGGCAAGTTTTCGCTAAAGTTTTTTTGGTTTTCGTATGTGCTCCTCTCTTTCTCGGCTGTTACTCCATTCGCTGCAGTCATGGGTTTTTTCCACTCGCTCCGGCTTCCCATGGTATTCCTCCTGCTGTAGCAGCAGCGGGTCCCGCGAGCTTGCAAGGGCCTGCACGAACGTCAGCGCGCGTACCATGATCGTGACTGGCAAAAGCACCCATCGTAGCACCCAGGCAGCAAAGGAGATCCGCTGCTCCTCTAGGCGCTTGGCAATCTTCGCCTCATGCTCGCGTAGTTTAGCCTCCAACACCGCAAACCGCTCTTCTGCCAGCCCCTGCATCCGCCGTTCCTTTTTCTCGTGCCGACGGATGATATGCTGGAGCTCCTCAATAAGAGGCTCCACTCCAGTGCGGATCTCAGAGATATCCCGCTTGAGGGCCAGATTGCGGCTTAACTGCTCCATCTCAACCTCCAGGCTGTTGAGGCGCTCCCTAAGTGCGTCTATCTCGGTCTCTGGGTAGTTGACCCGCGATTGCAACCGCCGTGCTCTTTCTTTTGCAAGGGCTACGAGATGAAGAATCGGACGGATGGAGGCCGCCAGGACAAACAGATGCGTCGGGAAGGTGTAGGATTCTTCAGAGGCAAGTCGGCTCATGGCCCAGTTCACACCCCAGGCGCCGAGAAAGGGCGATGCGAGCACAAAAAGAAGGGAGTGGAATTCTTGTTTTCGAAGCTTGTGGGCCACGTTCTCATGCTCAGGGTCGACGGGGCCGGAAGTGGGTGCGAGTCGCTCGACGTTGACACGCTGCTGTCTCGCCTCATAATACATCTCCCATGGAACTAACAAAGGAAAGGCAACATCCGCGTTATAAAACTCGCAATGTGAAGAGATTGAGGGGGAGATGCTTAGGAATCACCTCTAAGTGTAGTGTATAGAAACCAGGCAATCAGACTCAGAAACAGGAAATCGGTCCAGGCCTCGGCACGTCCGAAGAGCGCAGATCCCATGGGGGGCAGAAGCGCAAACAAAATCGGCCAGGTGTAAGCGGGCCCAGAAAAGCTATCCTTGTCGCCCTTGTCCACGCCGTATGGCCTAGCCATATTGTCCGCGACTCGTTCTGCACCTTCGCGAACGGTTGAGGGCCGCTTTCCTCTCCCACCATTCTCATTGATGGGCCAGCTATAATCGTCATCAAGATTATCGTTGTTTTCGGGGGTAGCAGGATGGGGAGGGGTGGGGTACGAGGAAGGCCCGCCGCCGATATTAGGGTAATATTCGTGGTCACTTGTGGTACTGCCGCTCGGCTGCCATCCACCGCTAGTGCCCCGCCCGTCTTTGTCCTTTGGGCGTGCGCCACGCCGGCGTGCTGGCGTATCATTTAGAACAGACATTGATGAATAATTGTGCAATTTTTGAACAAATAGTAAAGAATTTTTTGAAAACGAATGGAATTCAATAAAAAAATATTAAACACGCCCAAAGCGTTTCACGGTGTGAAAAAAAAATTCTATTAAAGGGGAGATATATCTATTCTCGCTATGTATACGTGTGTTAGTACAGAGTAATTCACACACCGGAGGGGAGAATTTGGCATTAATCCACACACTAGATATCACTCCAGTCTCTTCAGAATTAAAAAAAAGGATAAGCACAAAACACGCAAGAAAGGTGAAACTTATCTTTTAACCCTTCCCTTTCTTATCTTCTCAAGTGAGAAACTTCCGCGAATGCTTTAGACCAATCCACATCGGCAATTTGTAATTTGATTGGCCATAAGAGGTCTTATAAAGGATAAATAGAGAAGCGAGGATGCTCAAAATATTCTCATTCACAACCTACATAGCGTACAGGCGAGCCTAAAACGCTCGAGCCGAGGTTGCTGATAGCCAGACTCCCCACGGGGTGCCTCTTCCCACCAGATTTGACTGGAGTTACAAGTAGGAAGGAGGCGCTATTATTGAGTAGAATCAACCCCAAGGTTTCGAAAGCTAAATTGATTAAACTCTCTTCATATGATTCGCATAGAGCTCTCCTGATATAAGCCCTTGAGATTGTATCATTTACACCCTCTCCTTGCCCATTCTCCAAACAAAATGCATATTTCTAAAATGTATTAATCATACCATGCCCTATGCTTTCTATGGTAGCTTTATAAAACGGTCCTACTACCATGGAGCGTATACACACCATACAAAATCTTCCCACTGAGTTGTAGCGAGAGATCGAGAGAAAAATCCTTTACTCTACATAATCTTTGTGCTGATCTGTATTGAATAAACCAGAAACGTGGGGGGTCTCTCTCTTACTAAACCAAGTGCGACTTTTGTTTTTGCACGACCCTTTCCACTTTTCCTACCGCGATTTCGTGGTTAGAAAAGAGTTTCCACATCCCACCGGAATAGAATCCAGTTTCTGCAATCCTGAATCCGAATTCAGATGGCATTCGCCAAACACTTTGTGTGCTGTTGATGCTCTCTCTCATGATACCCTCATTCCTTCTGAAATGGTTAAGCGCATGCATGCATGTATGTATGTGTAAGCGCGTGAGTGTGGATTTCAATATTAACCCCTATTTGCTTAGCCGATCCTCATCATCCAGTGTCCCAAGAGAATGGCTCGGCAAAGCCTCATAGGACATGCCAGAATCACTTTGGCTTGCAAAAAAACCTTATTAAATTAAACTTTGGAGACGTATGTGAGATCAAACAGTTTATGTGGTTCATATATACAAATATACAACTTAAATATGGGAAAAGCAGACGCTAGCCTTCAGAGGTCTCGCGTTCGGCTGAGGAAGGGTTGGATTCGCTAACATTCTGACTGCTTGTCGTACGGGGTAATATTAAATGTTTGGGCATCTGAGAGGACGGGGTTGTAACTTTAATCTCGGGACTCTCCTCTGTGCGCAAGATGCTGGGTGCCGTATTCAGCGAGAATTCACGCGCTCTTTCCTCAATTTCCCGTCGTCGTTGGAGTACTCGATTCATTTCCGGCTCGAAGCGGCGATTGGCCCAGCTCGTATTCCGCAACTGCATCCGGCGCTGTATCAGAGACTATTGGGTAGAGAGAGATGAAAAAGGGTCAGTTGGCTGATTATATTTTTTGGGGGCGAGGAGAGAGGAGAGAGAAGAGAGGAGGTGCGCTTAATTAGAAGACTAATATTGAAATGAAGCTTACATCAACATCCTCCGTAGCAGCTCTCACGATATTGGGCCTGGTCTTTGCAGCGACCACCTCACAGGCCGCCTCGGGGGCTGACGCGGGCACTGTCTTTCCGCGTGCGGGCGTGGATGCTCGCCCTTCAACAACGGGCTCTGTTTCCTCGCTTCTGGATCTTGATTCCACATAGGCGGCTATCGGCGCCACCGTGTTCACTTCTCCACGTAAACTACTCAGCCGGCTTTTCTTCCATCTTTCTGTGAAATCTGCCAGATCATCCATAAACGTGTCGCCCATCCGAACACCCTCTGCAACGTCCCTCACCCTTTCGTTCCCGACAGCAACTTCCACTAACCGGCGTTTACAGCTCGCATAATCTGAACTGAATTGTGAGAGGGAGGAGCGGCTGGCGTCTCCCAAAATCTGTGGCTACAGATACACGAGATAAGTATGCGTCAGAGTAAGCTTTGCCATGCAATGCCAAGCGAATGATGATATTTACCAGGCCGTGCATATTATCGGTTCGTTTGAGTTTTGAAAGGTCGTATCGATCCGCACTATATCGGTTAGATACGTTAGTGTTACGCTAGCACCTCTATATGCTGCCTTCGGAGACTTACATCCGGGGACACTGTGAGATGGGCACTTCTATCTTCTTATCCGCAGCACATAAAAGGAATGCTCCATCCTCCCTGAGCTTCCAGAACACATACACAAAATCCAAGAGGGAGTAGTTTTCGCAATAGACATAGATGTCCCACATCATTTTCATCATATCTATGGTGGGAACCGGTGTAAACGGGAGGCCATCGAAAAATACTCCAAGTCTGTATTCTCACCTGGTGTCACTGGAATACCGACTCGCTCCCACAGTTCTGGTTGTGTGTAATAGAGCAAGTAGAGTGTGTAGAGAGACGCCACTTTGAACTCCAAATATCGTGTTTTGCTGAAATAATCTTGAAAAAGACCGAATGATAAAGTATGGAGTACAGTATAAACGACTCTGAGAACATACCTTGGGCAATCTCATAGAGCGCATTCATAAAGTTAGTTCTTCCATCGCGCATAGGGCATCCAAAATGAATAAATGAAAAATTAAGCTGATCCCACACCTCGCGAAATGGGGGAAACTCGTAAGTTTTTTTCTACAGAGCGCAATGGACCGTTACTACCATGGTCAAGAATCTTACGTATCAAAGCCTACTTACTCGCTGATATGCAGTGATTAACATCTGGATGTCATTCTTGAGGGCTGTCTTTGAGATGCCTTCATTGCCAATACTTATGGCATCGTTGAGAATCTCTTCGACGGCTGTATTCTCTCTTTGTGGCATGCTCTCTCATCGAAGAAGTCGGAGAAGAGCGTGAAATAGCTTGGTGTATATAGAAAAAATCGAAGTCACACCCAGAGATTAGGCTTCGATTATTTCAGAACTACTAGCATATGGAATCCTTTTTTCACGGTTATGGTGTGTATATCATGTTCATCTTTTATTGTTTCATTATCCTCATGAATATATTAGAAGGAAAGAGAAAAAAAACCAATGAAAAGAATTTTTTATAAAGATATATATTATATTTTAAAAGCTAAACGCCATTTGTTCCATCGTGCCTCAGTCGCTTCTGCTGCTCCTCCCTCAGTCGATCTTGCCACCGGTGTTGCTTCGCTATCTCGTGTATCTTGAACCCGAAAATACGAGGCACATAGCGCTCACTTGTCTTGCTCGGTACCAGGTTGGGGTAGATCTGGAAGAGCATGTGGGGAAAGCTTGTCCCAAAATAGGCCCCATCGATCGTGCTGTGACGCGAAGACTTTGGGTTGTATACGTCCTCACAGCGGGGACAATAGAGCTTAACCGACTTGCCGTAGGGGATATCCGAAAGGCCTACAGGAAGAAGGGGCTGGTTGTAGCAAAGGACCCGAGGACAGCGGCCAAAATCCGCCCGCTTGTACTTATCGACCTATTGAAGTACACATAGAGCTCAGTATAATAAGTCGCTTCACACAAACAGGTGTGGATGCACGTGTTTAAACGATGGAGTGTCTTCGGGAAATACCAACCATTTTCGCAAGTCCTCTGCCAGTGAGAATATAGCGTGCATGAATAAGACCATAAAGGTGTCGTGCCGATTTTTCTACTTGTTCTCGTAAATCATCATCGATTTCCTCCTCTGAAAAATCAGTCAGATTAGATCATGTGCACGAGAAGATTTTCTTACAGGAAAATTTAAAAAGAAATTGCGTACCGAGGGAATCGGTAATTAAGTCCATCGCCTGCTGGTAATGCGATACCTCAGTATTTAACCCGGTAAGGTTAAAACGATCAAGGATATATTCCTCATCAATTTCACAAAAGTATTCATTGCCCTTCAGGCTCAAAAACCTGTGAAAATAGGGGATGGTTGAGTAAAATAAACATATGAACGCAACAGGGTAATGGGCATGTTTACCAATCCACCCAGTATTTTACAGCGCAGTCGCTTTCGGACCCAGCAGACAATTCATCCACTACAGAGCCGCATGGGAGCGAAAATTAGTGATTAAAATGATCAAGATCGACTTTATATCAAGCCCATTCACTTACTTTGGAGATCTTTATTATTTTTTTTTATGTTATATTAACCAGCCGTGTTGGTGAGATGGGATCGCGCCAATTTCTTCCGCCAATTTGGATTATGAATGCGGGTAAGGGATTAGTGGAACGTCCAACAACAAGATGAGATGGTGAGTGGGGATGGGCGGGATGGGGATCGGTTGTTGTGAACAATTAAATCGAGGAAAACGATTTCTTAAAAGTATTTTTACATGAATTACCTCTTCCCTCAGAGTGAGAGCATATGATTGGCCAATTTTGCAATAGATACAATTTCAATGGAAATAAAACTATCTTCGATAAATACATGTTGAGAGGCTTCTTTTATGTGCACAGAGGCCCCTGAGTGAATACACCACATGGATACCATATTGGAGATGAATTTTTGATAGTCTTGAGAAAATAAGCTTCATTGATACTGCCAGACTCGGGATATACGCTCGAGCAACTTCGTAATACTCCCACTTATATCGCTCGAATAACTCAATTGGTAGAGCAAAGGCAAATTTCCATTCTAATATCAAAAAGGGAAGCATTCCCCTACTAAATGCGGTCTTCATAATTTATTGTACGTAATGAAACGGTTTGACTCGATAGGGTTGCCTTTACTCTGGCGAAAGAGCTTCTATCGGCAGATATCACCGTTGCTCCATTTTTTTTTTCGAGCGAAAAACTGGTATACGATGAAGTAATATAAATTGTACGCAGCTTCTTTCTTGGTTCTCAAAGGAACGATTGGCTAGGACAGGAACTATCATAAGCTTGCCGCTAATGTATACCATGGAAGATGGATCCATAGATTATATGAGGTGTAGGACGGAGCTAGAGCACTTTTCGTTTGTGTTCTCACATTCTTCACAAAAAGTGCCATGCCCACAATGCTCTTTCCCAAGAGGAGAGACATGCGAAAGAAAGTTGGTATTTCTTGATTTTTTTCTCTATAAAAAGAAAAAACAATTGATAAAGGGAATAATAAAAAAGATATAATTAAAGAGAAGCTCCTATTGGGAATAGACAATATCAGCATTTGAAACAAAAAAAAAAATGGAAGATATCATAAACGAAAATGGCATAGTGGGTGGAGAGAAGGATAAAAAAAAACGAAAAAGGCAGCAGAATACACATGTTATCGCAAGCAGCGCAAAAGGGGGGAGACAAAAAGGTAGAGGTGGGGTATAAAATATGTTATAAGCAATATGATCATGGTTGAGCTTAACCGCTATTGATTACATCATGTAATAGTTACCATACCCTCCCATATACGGATTCATCATTCCTCCACCATAGGGCCCTCCCATTGCTCCCATTGCTCCCATCGCCCCCATCCCCATCGCCCCCATTCCTCCCATGCCGCCCATCCCTCCCATGCCCATCATACCACGGTTATATGGGTATGCGCCTCCAGGGCCATACATCCCTCCCATGCCATAGCCACCCATTCCGCCCATTCCGCCCATTCCGCCCATTCCGGCTCCGTAGGGGTATGCTCCCATACCCCCCATTCCCATGCCATAGCCGCCCATACCGCCATAGCCATAGCCATACCCTCCCATGCCCGGATACATGCCACCCATCCCGTAACCGCCATACATCCCATAGGGTCTACAAGCAAACTCCAATTTAACCAGCGATATTCCAAATGAATAGCAAAGCAAATCAAGTATTTACCTTCCGTACATATTTCCATTGAAAGGGACCACATTGCCATAGCTTCGAGTGCTATTCATCGCGTAATCAAAAATCCCGTTTGTTGAGAGGCCATGCATGGCCGACATCATTTGGCCTGCAGGCGTTTCATTGCCAATCCCGCTATAGATCGCGGGGCCGACTTCGGCCGTGCGCATAGTGGGTGCGTTAAATATTGAGTCAAATATGCCGTTTCGTGATATGGGAGAGTAAAAACTGCGCGGACGCTGCGCAATGGGCGCAGCGGCATTAGGGGGGGGGGATTCCAGCGCCCATAGGTGGAATAAAATTAGGTGGTGCGTTGGCGTGAGGTGCTCCTCGGAATTCACTAAAGAGATAATCTAGAAAGCCTGGCTTCTTCGGCTGTGGTGCTTGAGGGGGGACAGCAGCTGCGGGTATGGCTGTGTTAGCGGTTTGAGTGGGAGGTGCAGGGCCGGGTTGTTGTGATGCGGCAGGTGGTGGCGCGTTTGCGGTCGGTAAAGAAGGTTGAGCAGGTGCAGTAGCGGAAGCTCCTTGAGGCTGTTGTTGTTGCGGTTGTTGTTGCTGTTGCTGTTGCTGTTGCTGTTGCTGTTGCTGCTGCGCTTGAGCGGCTTGTGCTAGAATATAAAAATAGAATTATCAAATTTGGGTAAGAAACAACATTAAGTGGGATTAGGTTAAATTGGAAGAGATGTGATTGATTCCAGGAATTGCTCCCTTTCGCGATGGGGAAACAGTTCATTTTCTTCACCGAAAAATCACCACAGGGTCTTACCTGGAGCCGAAGATGCCTGGGAGGATGCTTGGGCAGCAGCTGGGGCTTGCTGTCCTTGAGCTAAAATGGGAGAAGTTTGCGTTAGATGCAACAAAGAGCATCACGTCCAACAGATGTGTATGACATGTCGTCGGGCCACCTAAACCAAGGCAGTGTCCATTTGCTTACCAAAAGTAAAAGGGTAATATGCTGGAATCGGCTGGTAACCGTAAGAGTACATGCGGATTAGACTGTCCGCGCGTTTACTCGATTTCTGCGATTCTTCGGTTGAGAAAATTATTTCAAGGCGTTCGAAGGAAAAGCCCTATGGCCTACGTCACAATCGATGATAGTCATTTTCAGATAGTGTGTCTCCAAAAAGAGACAGTCCGTTTCTTTTTCATATTCTTAAAACCTTCTCACCTGAAAACCCATAGAAATCCCACTTAGCTCGATGAATCAATAATACGCGCTATGCAAAAGGTGGGTTTAGAGTGTCTTTCCTCCTCTAGTTGTGATATCGATCGTGTAACTATTCATGTCATTCCTTCTTGCTTCGTTTCCCCACAGTTAAAACGATCGTATACCTACGATGCGATTATGAGGTATGAAAAAGAAATCACACCATTGCTATTTCCAATACTTACCGAGTGTCATGTGAATGTGAAGAATAAATACGCTTCTTGAATGCATCTCTGACACGAGGCGATCACGGGATGAAGTACTTATCAAGACGGAGGAGATTCTCGCACGGCAAAACAATGGCCTACGATTGGTATGTTGCCCTCTTCTTTGCCCTCTTCTCTGTTTTGAAGCAGGAGTTTCTGCAAGACCTAGACTTCTCATATCCTTTCCTGTGTCGTTTTAGAAGCGTGAGCTATTAGAAAATAATTCGCGAGTTGAGAGTTTGAATCGCGAGATGGAATGCCAGAAAAAATTGCTGGATGAGAGTAAGCTATCTTTATCTTTAGCTGAATCGCGTCCGCGCTTTAATTCCTCGAGTTTTTACATGGTGTTTGATGCAGAGAGACGGGAAATCAAATCTTTACGTGAAAAGCTTAAAGCCCGACGCTCTTGCCTAGATGAAGCGCGCGAGCGCTATTTACAAGGCAAAGAGTATTTGGATGCAAGTCAGAAATCCCTCGAGCGCAGTCGTAAAACCGTGCAGAAAACGCGGGAAATGGTCAAAGTGAGGCGGAGAGAGCTTATTGCCGAAGTGTCGACCATATATCCTGTTGAGACGGTAAGATTCACTCATCGTTTTGGTTGCGGCTGCAGGCAATCGAATACTAATTCTTCTCTTATTCTGGACACCAGTTACCTGAAAATCCCCGACTCTATCAGATAACTGGCGTGCGCCTTCCAAACTCGGTGTTCAATGGGTGCGACCGCGAGCTGGTTGCAACCGCGCTTGGATACACATGTCATCTCGTACAAATGTTTGCCTATTACGCAAACATCCCACTGCGATATCCCATGAAGCCTATGTCGTCCCGTGCAGAAATCATGGATCCCGTATCGGTGATCCAAGGACCGAGGGGGTAATTTAAGCTATCCCATCTTTCCAGAGCTGGATAACCAGAAAGTTACTGTTAGGTTTCCACTTTATTTAAAGGGCACTGATAGACATCGCTTCGAATACGGAGTATATCTATTGAACAAAAACATTGAACAGGTATAATAAGCTTGGCTATACGTATTTTTACTGGCGCATTGCTCACCGTGCCCTCTCTGTATCTCCTAGCTAATGAATGCTTATGGGCTGGTTGTGATCGACCTACGGTTCACGCTTCCGAATCTTGTTAGTTTTCTCCAGAATATAACCACTGAGCATGTATCCTTAGGGTAAGGTTGAGAGCATCCAACCCAAATAGACAGATTTTTCATTTTTCATTTTTATTTTATTTTTTTGCAATCCAGCAATCACCAGGATCCGCTTCCACTTTATACTCCCCCGGCTAACTCTGAAGACGGGCTCCATTCTTTAGCGGAATCTCAGCCACAAAATAAGGTGGGGGCTTGTAGTGTCCGAGAGGAGGATGACGCCTCATGGGGGCAGACCAAGGCACATATAGAGGAAGGGAGGGAGGGGGAGAGAAGAGGTCAAAAGAGTATCATCATATCCTCAGGCTGAACCATCTTTTTATAATGTTATTTTCTTGTTGTTGGTTAATTTGGATTGTTGTTTTGTCTGGCTTCACTTCTTGTAAATATAATAATGTCTGGCTTTTTGAGTAGAGTTCACTGGAGGTGGTGGGGGAAAATTCTAATGAGAATAGGCAGGGAGAAGGGGTCACGAAGAGATTCACACGGGGTATGAATGGGTCGTGACTGCACTCCCATTTGGCCACCTTATTTTTTTTTTTGCCTTTATCTCGTTTATCGCTTGCGTGTCAGGACAAAGTGAATTCATTTCGTGGCAAAACCTTCTCGAGATAAAGTAATCTGATAACCCCCCCTCCTGTCCTGCACATTACCGAAAATGAGGCTCATTATTCGCGATGACTATGACACGGTTAGCGAGTACATGGGTATTCTTCCTTTATCTATTCTTGGGGTTCATGCTGGGGAATTTTGATTATAACACGCTGTCTCTTATCTCCCATTCTCTCTACATAACCAGCTAACTATATCAAGCTGCGTATTCAGCAGTTCAATCCCACTCCCGAGCGCCCATTTGTCCTAGGGCTGCCGACCGGCTCATCTCCGGTGGGGACCTATCGGAGATTGGTGGAATTCCACCGCAAGGGAGAGCTCTCATTTGCCAATGTGATTACGTTCAACATGGTAAGGGGTACCATTCCCAACCACACTGATAAGAGAATGTGTTCACTTACTGGCCGCCTGCCTTTTTTTATATCGTCATTTTAGGATGAGTACGTTGGACTGGAACGGTAAGAGTCTCCGCCTTCTCTCTCGTTGATTCCACTCTATTTTCCCTCAGCTCCGAGTCTCTGACCTCCTCCTATAATATACCTTCCCACTCACATTTCTAGGGATCATCCCGAGTCCTATCACTCTTTTATGTGGAACCATCTCTTCAAACACGTGGACATTAAGCCCGAGAACGCGCACATCCTCGATGGCAACGCACCTGACCTGGATGCAGAGTGTGCTCGCTTCGAGGACAAGATCCGTGAGGTGGGGGGAATCGAGCTGTTTTTGGGCGGAATTGGACCTGATGGGCATATTGCGTTTAATGAACCTGGGTCGAGTTTGAGCTCGCGAACTCGAGTCAAGACCTTGGCCTACGAGACCATTCTGGCCAACGCAAGGTTCTTTAATAATGACATCACCAAAGTCCCCGCCCTCGCTTTGACCGTGGGGGTTGGCACCGTGATGGATGCACGCGAGGTGGCCATCTTGATCACTGGTGCTCACAAGGCCCTGGCCCTCGCCAAATGCATCGAGGATGGGGTGAACCACATGTGGACCGTCTCCGCCATCCAACAGCACCCTAAAGCGCTGATTGTGTGCGATGAGGATGCGACGCTCGAGCTGCACGTCAAGGTAAGTGAGGAATCTTGATTTGAGGAAGCAAAACGGGCTGACCCTTCATCCTGGATGGCTAGACCGTGAAATATTTCAAGAGTATCGAGCGTGTTCACAACGAACTCATCGACCAAGAACACGTTGGGCTACAGGGCGGAATAAAGGGGAACGTGAAACGGCACACGGTTCTCCAGTGATGTCGGAGTCCATCCCGACTGCCATGGAGGCACTCTTCCACGTGGAACGCTTATCAAATGGTCACACATCAGAAGTAATGTTGTTGTCCTTGAAGTTCGAGGCACATTTACTATCATTATTTATGGAAAGAGATCTGTCTTAATATATATATATATTATAATAATAAAGGGGAAAAAAAAAAAATAAATCCTCCGTGAACGGAATCCAACCGATCCAGGTTTGATTCACGGTAAAATGATCAGACTTTTAAGCCATGGTTCAAGTATTCGGCACCGCTCTACTAGAAATGACAAGATACTAGGCACTCTTCGTCTATGAGCGCCCTAGTGATGGGTATATCCAAGAACTTGCAGGTAATGCTGAAGCAAGAAGTTCATTGCAAGTGGCTAGATAATGTTAAGTTTTATTTCGATTCTCTATTCCTATTCATATACAAGATGCAGTCCTCTAGTGTGGGGAGTATGGGTGGGGGTGACAGGATTTGGGCTCTAGGCTATCTTAGTGTCTTTAGATCCTCTTTTGGAAACAGTGTAAACAAATATACGAGATGCAATCAAAGTATGTTGCCTACTTCTAGCGACTCACTCCCCTCCCCTCCTCACCTAATCTTGGTCGCTGCCTTCTTCCATTGTAGGCATCTGAATCACTTCCACCCTTCTCATCGGATAAGCTTGAGCCAGAGCTAGAACTACTCGAACTGCTTGACGACGATGACGAAGACGAAGACGATGACGAAGACGAAGACGAAGACGACGAGGATGGCGGTAAAGAGGGAACGTAGGCCAGTGCCTCGATCTTCTCTACTAGCCGTCTATAGTGCTCTCCCTTCTTCTGCGACAACACGGTGATAAGCTTGCGAGAGAGTTTTGGCCGGGAGTCGCGGGAATGCAACCAAACGTATTCCAGGTTTGCAGGAGAGCAGAAATTTTGGGTGACGGCAATAGTCATATCTAACAAGGTATAGGTAAAGACATTAAACCAGTCCTCTCCCTCCTTCTCCTGAGCAAAATAGAGTCGGATAGATAGATTACCAAGGTTGATCACGACATGATGGTATCCGCCCGGCACAAAAACGGTTTCTCCCGGTCGCTGCAAAATCTGCATCACCCCCACCTGTTTCCCCAGCTCGGTGGGCTCTCCCTTCTCCTCGCTCCAAAATCGCGGGAACACTTTAACAAACCAGCTTGCGGCCTCATGGTCATAGGGCTTCATGGGGGGATCGACGAGCTCTTTCGGGGCGGAGGGCGGAAATAGGCACCACCGCTTGTGCCCACGCACAAGTGTGTTCCAGGCGGAAGTGCCCAGCGGGTCTACATGGATGCCAGTACCACTCCGGGCAGAGCCCATGACAAACCACCGGTAAGGGGGTCGCCGTCTCTCTCCCGTGTATCGAAACAGGTCGTCGTCAAAGTATCTAGGGACATGGTAGTCATCCAGCAAGATCCGATCTGTTAAATGCTTGGGACGTCGATTTTTCGGATAACCACGATACGGACGTGCTATCCCGCTGTCGAAAATATAGAGCGGTGAATCCTCGGCTGCGGCCTTTGTGTGGACGTAATGGAGAAAATGCTTCATTTTGAGATACACAGGATATCCGTCGTCATCTTCGCCCACTTTGAACTTTTGATTTGCAAAATGATCCATGAAGTACTACCCGTTGCATTAAAAGCGAAGCAGTGAGGGTGAAGGCAAACCGATAAAGAGATGAACCATGGAGATAGACCGACATAAACCATGGAGATAGACCGACACCTACCTTCTCGCACCATTTCTCCTCGGCAGGCCAATTACGCGTAATCCCCTTAATGACGACAGGAGTAGAGGTCTCTTCAAATCGCCTCACAAACTCGGCCTTGCTTACTCCATGGTAATCAATGCGTTCCACCTTATCGACCTCGGGACCGATCCAGAAGTCATGGGCATGAAAATTCCACTTTGACCAGCCCAGAGCATCGAGCTCTTTTGGAAAAACAGGAGACATTTAATTAACCTAACCCATGATCACTAATCAATGGGGATGTCGATGGAATACCTGAGCGAGCCTTAACCTTTGCCCTGCTGATTTTGCGCTCCCACTTGTGGTTTTGACTCTAAACGGGAAGGGGCGAAATAAGAAAAGAATAAGCCAGCTATCGATCTGACAGCATATTAAAGCAACATTTTACTTCACAGTATCCCTTTCGCTTCATCGAGCGTAGTGTTGTGGAGGGGTTGCTCTGGAGATGGATCCCAGTCATTTTTTTTTTACGAACGATCAGAAAAGCTGTCGTTGAGAGACAAAAGTCAAATCAAATTTACAGAAATATATTACAACAGTCACAAAACTGCCCATAGTCCGATTTGCGGCTAGAAATGCCGGGCCTGTTGATTTGGATACTTCCACGTAACACATTTCTCCATGGTTCGATTTCACATAATCACTAAGAATCCCTATTCTCGCGCGAGCTTGCTACACATCTATTGTATGTAAGCCTAGGATCACCTCATCACAACCATAATTTTCCCGTCCATGAACCCTATTGAATGCATCTTTTTGCCAGGTGACAGGTTCGCCAAAAGGGTACCGGTCCTGTGGGGGGAATCTTCTTGGCAAATTGATCCCATCATGCCAATAAAAAAAAAACGAGGACGCATACCTTTCTGGGAGAATAAAGCTGCTTTATTCTGGCAGAACCTTTATGAGGGTTGGCTATTCCCTCTTCTCCAGGTACATCTAAAGGAAGGTGGCGGCAAGGCTGAGAATCTCTCCGATCAACACATTTGAGTTTTTCACTCTTCACTCCTATTCGACCCGCGCTCAATTGCTGAAATCCGAGATCAACCACATAAGCCGTCACGGGAGGTCATGACAAGGCAACATCATCGTTGATAAAGAGACAATAGAGATGAATGCAACTGAAAGTTAGGTTCAGCCCAACTCAATGGGATTAATGCGTTCAGATTAGTTAAAGGCAAAGATGGACGGGGGGGGGGGGGGCGATAACTAGTTACCTACATGGCTAACAATGACCCCTTTTTGTCCAAAATAAAGTATGCTTTAGACTTTTAATATCTTCGTGCTCTTGCATCCCTAATAAAGCTGCGGATAGCAGTGTTCCAAATTTAGAAACCAAGGCTTTATTTAGACAACCTTGTAATAAAAATAAAATCGCATATTCCTTCCTCACGTTTCAATATGGGTGAAATGATGAGAGATAAAATAAAAGGGCCAGTTCAATCAATGGAAAGTAACGAGACGGTGTAAATAAGGTCGAGTGGCGCCAACCGATCAGTATTGCTCCTTGATGCGGTCCACACTGACGCTAATGTTGGAGCTGTCTGCGTCCGCTAGTTGGAACCTGATTTTGAATTCGGGAATGAGACGAATGTTGACGGTGAAGTTGTCCCCTTTTCCGCCGCCGATATAGTTGGGCCGCCACCAATACTTGATTGGAGTACTCTTCTCTCCAGGCGCGAGGTTTCCGACTTTGAACACGGGGTTGCTGGTGGGATTGCCGCCATCACTGTCCACAAAGACGACGCTCCACTGAATACTGGTGTCATCATGGTCTCCAATGAGCTGCGCGTCAGATATGTATCCCTTCTTAGACGTGTTGACAACCGTGATTTTGCCAACCAAGTAGTCAGTTTCTCCGAGCTGGGACAGGCTGTAGTTCCCCCAGTGCTCGTGCACGACCGTCAAAAACTCGTGTTGGAACGTATCAGTTGTCCAGTTTGAAGCCATGGTTGAAAGGTGATTTGGATTGTAGACTTGGGTGAGGTAAGTGAAAGATTGGGTGAGAAATCTATCGAGGGAGGCAAAGAGAATGGGGGGTTTTATAGAGGGGGAGAGGGCTCTTTCGTCGCAATCCGAGAATCCGGGGCAAGAACGCAATTCTAAAATTGGAATTCTAAAGCTAATTTAATTAGTCTGTGAAAGGGAAGGAGGAGGGGTGTGCAGCATTGTTAAGGCTTGATATGTGGCCACGCTTAAGCTCGACAGAGAAAAGGGGAGCCGTTGGCTGCATCTAACAAAGTGCGCATGGAAGATAAAAATGCTTGGAAATTCTATGATGATGGGGTTTCCCGTCTTTAGAGCCAAAATTGGGTGCACACTGCGAGTGTGTATTGCTCCATGGGAAGATTCGCGGAGCATTCACATGGGCTTTCTCATGGCTTTAAATTATTGAATTTTGAACGTTTTGTTATTTGCTTTCTTAAACGGTTCAGGGCTAGCTGCAAGATTATCTACCGGTTTGAAGTCCAACGGAATGGTTCTGCTTGGTGATGCTCCTCCCTTCTGCGTCTCTCCCTGTTGCCGATTCGTTAGGGAAATGGGAGGACATGCGGGAGGAGCACACTCGGACACTCCACCTCACCCTAGCATAACCTTTTTGTACCCCCATGATGCAAAGACGCAATTTCATCAATCCTTTCGATAACCAATCCACATTATGCTCATCCTGTCCACCATTGCTCAGACGAGGATTCGAAACATAAAGACTATCTTGCGTGCGAGAACAAAATGCTGGGCAAATCCACCTGGGTTTGAGAAAAGCGCGTGCGCGCATCGATACCCATGGTAGACTTTAGGGTTAGTGCAGCTACACCTCCCTCCACTAGCGTCATGGGAGCATATCTTCGAAAGCTTTCTGTTTATTTGCGGAAATAATGCATCCTTAACACGACTGAAGATGTTCACCCTCTGTTTTTGCGAGGCGAAATTCTAAAGTTCTTTTTGCTTTTTCATTCCTACTGGCAGCCAGAAATACAGTTTGTGACTCCACGAAAACAGAGCCGATTCCAAGCCTGGGGAAAAATCTTAGTGTATACCTTGCCACCCTGCTCGCCCGAATTCCCAACGGTAGTCTAGTTGTTCACTTTGAGGCTTACATGGAGTACTCGAAAAACAGAAAGCACTTGCAATACGGAGGATGCCCGATGAGCACACATGAGACACAGATTAAGAGCATCGACGTTGTTCCAGCCAATCCTGACAAGGATTAAGCTGATGAGAGAATGCTACTATTTTTATGAGTTCATTAATAAAGATAGCCACTTCCCACGCGCCGTGTTTAACCCATGGGGTTGATAATTTTTCGAGTACTTCCGCGTATTTTTTTCTCATCGATAGATGGACAAGTTCAGTCTTCGTTTTGATGACATCTTCAGGTTCATCGTCTCAGAGTGCAAATTTGTACGTGTTTCCTACCGTAGGACGACTCACGACGAGATAAATCGCAAAAGCATGGGCTGACGACCTCTCGACTCTTCCCCCCTACAGCAGCCTCTTTTTGACAAGGAAGACAAGGCTGTAAATGCCCATCCTCTCCTCGCCATCTTTAGGTGAAACGGGCACTCAATAGCACACACTACTAGTGGCATTTACAGAATGGGATCAGCCTTTCTTGATGGAGAGGGTATGGGAACATCGGATGAAGGAGCATCGGAAGTTTGGGGACAGGCGTCAGCCAGTGCTCTGGTGTCTTCTGTTTTGAGTCCATCTTCTCTCGCCCTTGTCGACCGTATCAGGGCGTGAGCCTATTCTGCTCTCATCGGGTGCGCTCTTGCGCGCGACCTGATGAAGTTTTTCAATAAAGCTCCCCTTGTGCGCTTTGAGTGGCACGATCACATAATCGCAGACAAGATTAGATCGAGCCATTCACTCCGTGTGCTACTACGGAGAGAATGACCCGAATCACCCCATTTTCGACTAAGCTTCCAGGTTTCGGAAAAAAGGGCCGATTCAAATGCACGCCAGAGCTTCCCTCTGCTTGGCCAAATTGCAGGCCAGAATCGCCGCTTTTCTAGCCCTTGCATGCATGTATCCGCGGCCCGTTCTCGGGCTGGAACCTGCTTGCTGTTTACCGCGAGCAAGCCGCCCCTCCCTTCCCCCTCGCCTCTGCTACGAGATTCGGCCGCGACCCTGAGCTCCTCGATTCTAGGGATTTCGCTCAACCTGAAAACAATCATACACGGCCACCTTCCCAGCTTGCCCCACCGAAGAGAGTGCGGAATCGTGACACTGCGGAGACATCTTCCCTCTATTCTCTTTATAGCAACCCCAATATACGCTTCGATTCCACGTCCAATGGCCGGCCCGGGACTAATCTCGTCCAACGTCACGATACGAGCCTCATCACCCCCTTTCCTTGACCGAATCCAAAGTCCGCGATTACGTTACCTTCTCCTTCCAAACTATCTGATTCCCCTTGTTCTCAGGGGGAGACGTTTCGATGACATCCAAGCCCCATGCTCATTGGTCGGTATCGGGTGCTCTTCGAATCGCTCGCAACTCCAGGCCTGCACACCCGCATCCGTTGGCCCCGAAACCCTAGAACACTCCTCTAGCGAGCCTCCAGGCGGTTAGTGCAGTTGCGGGTTGTTGGGATGGCCCGCACGGCATCCCTGAATCGTGCCATTGTGGGGGGAGCTCCCGTGGTCATTTCATCTCGCGCCCTCCCTTCCCGCTAGTTTGAGCGGAAGTAAAAGCCGGGGCTGTCTTGGAGCCCTTCTCTTGTGCTTAACTGAAACGGGAGGCCGCGTGTTGCTCAGAACTTAGGGCATGGTCTCCGCCCTATTGGAAAATGCGCTGCCGAGGGCAATTTGGGTAACAACAGAGCTTGGCCGTTTCTGCGGGGGAAAGCGCAAATGGCCCGCAGGCTTGGGCGCCGATGGCAGTCGAATGACGGCCTTCCAACCCTGACCCTTCCATCGAAAAGGGGAGAGGGGGAATTCAGGAAATGGAATCCACTTCCTTGGTCATTAGTGCGACTAGCGATTAAGGTTAATATTTCTTCCCTTGATTTCTAGAGCTGTTTTATTTTTTTTTTGTGCTTTTCCCCTCCAGCAACCAGAACCTGTCAATTCAGCATTAATATTCCGCATTAGAGCGGTTGAAATCTTGGAGCTGGCAAAAATATCCATCAAATAAATATATCGCTGCCCTTCGATCCTTCTGCCGCCCCGATTCGTCTTGAGGCATCTACAGCATCCCCCTCCGCTCTAGCCCCATTTCAGCTTCGCTCATTCCCCCTGCATCGTCATCATAGTTTTTCCGGCTCCTCCCTCCCCCCCTCCTCTTCCCCCCTTTTCCCCCCTTAAGCCTTATTTTTCCTTTTGACATGCAGACAGCAGATGCTTCTGCAGGTCATTTCTCCTCTTCTCCTCATCTCTCTGGCAGCCGCTACCAGCGTGTGCCATCAGTGCAAGATCTCGGAGAGCTAGCAGCAATGGAGCTCCCGCAGAGCAATCCCTATCAGCTCATTCCAAATTCAAAAGGTGTGTTTTGTTTGTGTTTGTTATTAGCCCCATTTCCAGCACTTGTGCTAATCTGGTCTCATTCTGGATTGGCCCCCCCCCCCACAGATGCCCACCCCGCCGATGCCAATCCTTCCAATCGATCTGTCTCCTCTTCCAACGGTCAAGCTTCCGGCCATGTTCCGCATCCCGGGGGCATCTCGCCATCTACTCCAGAGGCGTCTTATGATCCTTACGATCCTAGCCACTTCATCTCCATCCCCGCAGTAGCCACCGCAAAAGCCAGGAAGAAGCCGGAATCCTACTTGCCCTACTCCCACGACGAAGACTCTAATACCCTGCCCACCACTCGGAGCATCTACTACGATGATCCGGTGGCCGGCATAGTCGTCGATGGAGGAGCTGAGCCTCAGAAGGATTATGGCGACGAGTCCGACCATATGGCGATGTCGGCCCTGCGGTCGCCCGATATCTCCCTCGACGCCTCCCCCAAACAGACCCAGGTCAGCCCAATGCCGGTGCCCCACCCCATGTTTAGCAAAAAACGCCGGCGACAGCGCTGCGCCTATTTCCGCAAGAGAACGTGCCTTTATATAACGGTGGTGTTTTTGGTGGTGTTTGCGGTGGTGTTGTTCTTCGTGTGCCCAAGGGCGCCAAGAAGAGTCATGCTGCGGGAGATCGAGAAGGTGGAGAATTCGAAGCTTCCACAAAAGGACTCGCCTGAGCCGCAGGTGAGTATGCAGTGGACCCTGCTGGTCAGCGTGGACAACTTCGACAATTGGGTTCCAATGTCTTACAGAAACGTGCATGTAGACGGTAAGCATCCTTCTCTTGTTGCTCTTGTTGAGTTTTGCGTCCTGACTTACCCCGCCCTCTGACTAGCTTTTGATGTTGGAACGCAGGAGCGCATTGGCAGTGGGGACTCGGGCGACCTAATTCTCCAGGGGCGATCCCCCAAACTGAACATCCAGCTTCCTCTCAGCGTCGCCTACACCTCCAAGTCCGGGAACGATAAAGTCCTACAGAACCTGATCAACGCCTGTGGGCCGAAGCAAGCGGGAAAGCCGCCCCCGGAGCTGAATCTTCGCCTCGTCCTCACCTTTGATGTCTGGGTGGTGTCCTCTTTCGGGATCCACTATGTCGTAGAGGATCCGGGAACCAACGTACTTTGTCCTCCCTAAAAGCTAGGGATAAAAAACAACATGGCCACCCATTTTATCTCTTCTCCCTCTCCTGTTTTATTTTTTTTTCTACCTTTTTTTGTTTCTACTTTTTTGTTTCCATGGACAATTTTCTCTTCCTTCCGCTGTCATATACTTTGTCTATATTTTTTCTTTATATCATCGTTTCTTTCCCCTTCTAATCTGGTACATCCTCCCCACCTTTCTACCTCACGAACACTCCACCTCTAGCATTAAAAATAAATAATCTTATTAAAGCTCTATCGTTCATCCCACCCGTCCCTGAAGATTACAGTTATAGTGAAGAAAAGTAAAAAAAAAAAAACACACAGCCAATAGTGATAATAAACCATGAACAATGTTGAAATGAGAATGGCAGAGGAAAAAAGAAGAAACAAGAATTTAAGTCAACATACGTATACAAAATAAATAAATAAATACGTTGGATGGTTTTCTCTCGGTTGGGTGCCAGCGCAGGTTGGACTAAAGCTTCAGCTGGAGCCGCTTCCTACTGTGCCGCTGAGTAGCGTAGTTGCGCACGGGTCCAAGTACCACGAAGAGCTCAAACAGCACCGCGGCCAGCATATTGGCAATGCTCAGCCTAGGGAAAAACAAGACCCAGTCAGATCACCCCATCTGCGTCCCCGAGCAGCAGAGAAAAACTTACCCCCACAGCTTGAACCGGAACTCCCGGGGAAGCACGTTATGGCCCAAATTGATGTTGTACTTCTCGATCCCCCACCAGGGCGCTGGGAGACCCAGGCGCTGCAGCGCCGAGGGGTTCCCGCAGTTCATGCGGAAGGCGCAGCCCAGCGGGTTGGGGTCGGCGAGCTCGACGTAGGACACAATGCCGATGTAGGCGGCCCAGAAGAAGATGAGGATCCAGTTGCGCCACCATGCTGCGCGGAAGACGTACCCCAGGTTAACCACAAACGCCGCGTTCACCCACTGGAACAGCACGACCAGCGCGAGCGTCTCCGTCTCGAAGTTGTCGCCGAGGAGCCACCACTTTGCGGTGTCGACCGTGGAGCTGTCGAATTCCCGGCAGCGGAACCAGTCTTGGGAGTAGAGCAGGGCCGTCGCCCCGATGAGGAAGATCCAGTTGATCAGCACCTGCCCAATCGTGGAGGTCAGGATCTCCGCCCCAAGGATACGAGCCGTGGGGCGTTTGGGGGCGAGCCGGGGGGCTGCACGGGCTTGGGTGACGGCGAACGAAAGGGCCACGGTGATGAACCCGTCCACAAGGATCGAGAGCCATTGGGGCATGGCCACTGGTATTCAAAGTATGCGAGAGGGGAGGGGGGAAGGGGAGAGAGAGTTAGCTTCGTGCCAAGGCCATCGCTTGGGGGTTGAGCAGCAGCTTACCTGAGAAATACCCCGTGAAGGTTTTCAGCATGACCATGTTCTGCCCGTACAAGATCAAATAGCGGTAGGCCGCGAAGTTGGTGGCAAGAGCAGCTCGCCCCTGTCGCAGCAGTTCTACACAGCTCATGATCGTCCGCTTGTTGGTCGAGAACGGGGACACGATCGACGCCTCCGCCTCCGAGAGGGCGAGGCCAACGTGCGCCGCCCTGAGCGCGCCACAGTCATTGCCTCCGTCTCCACACATGGCAGTGATGCCGCGCTCCATGTGCAGCTGCACACAGCGGACCTTGCCGTGCGGGGTCATGCGGGCGAAGACGCGCACGTGAAGGAGCAGTGAACGGATGCGGTTGTTGGAGAGAAAATGGTTGAAGGCCTTGCCTGTGACGGCCAGTTCCACGCCTCCCCCGGCGACCGCATCCTCGATCTCGCCGTCCTCCACCACGGCATCCGCCTCGTTCTCCACATCCACATCCGTCCACACCAGCTCGCCCTTAGGCCCAACGTCGGCCAGCAGAATCCGCTGCCCCTCGGGGACCATCCCGCACTGTCGCGCGATGAAAATGCCCGTTAGCGCATTGTCTCCGGTGATCATGACGGTGCGCGTGTCCCCGCTTTTTAGCGCCGAGATTGCGGCCGTGGTGTCCTCCTTCAGCTTGTTTTTGAACAGGATCAGGCCCAGGAAATCGACGTCTTGCTCGAGCTCGTCCCGGGTCCAGTTGCGGATCCGGTCAAGGTCGTCCACCAAGCCCAGGTCCCGGTGCGCTATGGCCAGAACATAGCACCCCTCGCGCGCAAGCCGAGATGTTATCCGGTCATAATCGGCTGGGATGGAGTCGGGATTGGAGAGCTCCCGAATCTTCTCAAACGACCCCTTCACAAATACGTGGCATCGCCCCGTGGCTCGATCCAAGACCGCCACCGACATGGACGCTCTTGCGTGAACGAACTCGAAGCGTCGCACTATATGGACCAAGTGCCGGTTCTCCGCCGTCTTTTCCGGCTCCTCGGCCCGCGTGCTGCCTTGGTCGGGCGGCAAGGGGGAAGGGGCGGCAAGCGAGTCGACGAACTCCGGATGCTCGGCATTGGGCAAGAGGTGCCATCCGGTCGCGTTAAACATTTCGATGTCGACCGGGTTTCCGATAAGCTGCCCACCCACCTCGGTCACTGAATGGCAGGTGGCTAGGCCCATCCGTAGGTCGTATGGCATTTCGCCCATGGCCTCCGTTCTCTCGCCGAATCGGTGGCACTCCACCCGTTCCCTCACGTCCACCCTTTTCTCCTCGTCCAACGAAGACGATGTTGCGGAGGCGGAGGATGAGGAGGAGGTCTCTTTCGCAATCGCTCCGTAGAACTCGAGACCCTCTTTGGTGAGCGTGCCGGTCTTGTCGAAGCAAAAGATGCGCACCTTGCCGGCGATGATCACTCGGGGAAGATCCACGCAGTAGATGTGTTGCGTTCGGAGCCGTCCTGCCGCGACGGACTGCCCCACCACAAGCGCGGCGGGCAGGATCGGCGAAATCAACTGGCAAATGTTGAACATGGCTAAAATACCCAAAAAAAAACAAAACATCGACAAGCGTCAGCAACCACACAAGAGACCTAGAACGCAAATTAAAATAGGGACCGAAAAACCAGGCGCCTGTTCCTGCTGATCGCTGGAGCCAGACCGCGAGCACGAACAGGATCACCGCCCATATCAACAGGATGATCATAACGATCTTGATCTGTTCGTTGAAAATGAAGGAAATGGGGCTCGGGAACAGGATCTTCTGTACGAGCTGGCCCTTATCCGTCAGGGTGCCCGTGTGGGTCACCAGCGCAGTCACTCTTCTCTCTTCCTGATCGCCCTCCGTCGGGGCGGTGTTGTATCCCCCCTGCGGGGCCGCCTGAGTCACCGTGGTGCCCGCGAAAACGGTGTTCACTTTTCCGCTCGTCATGCGATCGTAGATGATGTCGTCCTCCTTGAGCGGGAATTTTCGCACTGGCAGGGGCTCGCCGGTCAAACTGCTCTCATCCACCACCACGTTCCCGGAGAGGATGACCCCATCGCACGGGACCACGGTGCCCTCCTTCACCTCCAACACATCGCCGGGCACGAGGTCGGCCGTTGAAATCTCCTTCCACCGCGAGTCTCGCAACACTTTGCACAGGTCGACATGCTCGGCCATTTGTTTCACCCGTCTCTCGCTGCGTAGGCGGATGACCACCTTGACGAGGGCGCTGAGCAGAATGACCACCGTGTCGGCAATACCAATGTAATAGTACGAGTAATAGTAAAAGAGCTAGAGAGAGGTGCGCACATCCATAGAGGGGGAGGGCGGTAGAGAGTCAGGAAAAGGGATTGGAGCGACTTCACAAACAAAGGCCTTCGTTCCTTACCCATAGCACCATGAACTGATATAGGTAAAAATATCCAAAAAATTCCTGCGCCAGAGCCACCGCGAAATTCGGAACATAGACGCTGATAAAATTCGGGCCGATCAGCTCTGCAGAGGCACTCAAGAGAGTGAGAAAAACAAAAAAGACGGGAATGGCCCGTCCAGCCGAATCATCACCCACTTACCCAGTCGAAAGCTGGCCTCCTTCTGACTTAAACCCCCAGCGTGCTCCAGTAGGGCGGCATTGGTGCTGCCCAGATAATCGAACTGGTATGGATCAAAGCGCGAGGTAGCTTCGTTGTACACGTATCGGGTGCACTGGAAGTTGAAGTATTTGGTCCCATCCTCAGTACGCTCCAGCGGGACCGTGTTCACAATGACATCCCAGCTAAGAGATGAAGCGGGAGAGGAATGGGGTTTGGGTTAGTAGACGTTATACAACAACAGAGAGGTCCTGCACTTTTCAGAAAGGATATAAGCACAATGGATACGAGTTAGTGATGAGAGGAGAGGGAGGAGGAGGGAGAGAGAGAGAGAGAGAGAAAGGGAGGGAGAGAGGCTAAACTAAAATGATACTTGAATAGAAAAAGAAATGCCGTACCCAAAAGCCCGCTTTAGAATAGACTCTATACGGCGAACTAGCTGCAGCAATTGCGAGTTGTCCTCCAACAGAATAAGCGCCTGCTGCTGTTTTTCGACCTGAACCCATTGTCCGTAGCGAGGGGCGGATTGCAATCGGAAAAAGTTCCGAATGCGCAAGCGCGAGATATTCAGAGCGAGCACAACAATGGCTGTCGCATACCAGACAGCAATGAAAATGGCCGAGGACATTTTAAACCCAAGGTAGACGTCGAACTCTTTGCCTGTAAGGGCACCGTAGTAGTCTGCCGTGAGGACCGCAAGCCAGACGAACATGCCGATGCAATAGGCGATGGTGAGAGTGAACATGAACAAGCCGAACACGTCACGGCGATACCCCTTAAGGACGAGTTGCTCGGAGATGGATCCCTCAGAGGAGTTATCGCTCCAATCCTCCGCAGGCTTGGCGGGCTTTTCGAGACCCTCGGCAGAGTCCATTTTCGATGATTTATCGGGGAGCTCTACGGTAGGGTTGTTAGACTCAGGCACGGAGTTGATTCCCTATGGAAGAACGAAAGATTGAGGGGCTAAGGAAATTTAGACACGCAAGGCAACAAGCTACCTTCTCGCGGATTCTTTTGTAAAGGATCCAAAGCATTAGCAGTCCAAAGTATCCTCCCGCCAAGGCCCAAACTGAGACCCACATCGGCTCTCTCCATGTAAAAGGCTCCTTGGCTGCTGTTGGACATTTTAGCCACATGGGCTCCTTGGACTGCAGGTCGTAGCTCCTTACGACACTAAGTCCTAGTGCTCTAGCACAGGTGTTCATAATTTGGGTATCATTGTTGTAGTATTCTATATCAAGGGTCATCCCCGATTTGCAAGGGAACAGCACTTCAATGGCGCCAGTGTCGCCACACATGCATATGTTTTTCACGCCCTCACACGATGGTTTACAGGTGCCGTCATTGCAAAACTGGAGCCCGCTCCCACAAGTTCGCGCCACGGGAGCCGGGCACTGGCTCTGATTGGGGACGCAAAGCTGCGGACATTCTGCGTCGTATTTTGTGGGTAATGGGCACTGTTTCCCGTTAACGTCGACGCCATTGACTAGTTATCGGGGAAAATGGCGATGGGTCAGAGGGGGGAATTTGTTCCGACAGCGGCGAATCTTACCATTATTGAAGAGCGGGATAGCGGACACGCCCGCAGACATGAGGAGCCATGCCGACACTCCTGCTTCTAAATAGCGGATTTGCCTCATTATCCGCGTGGTTCTAAATCGATCTTAAGGAAAGAAAACTGGCAATGAAAGGCCTCTGCCCACAGCTACAAGAAAAATAGTCGATTCGCAAAGTGGTGGAGCAGCAAACTGCCTCCAAACCAAAACGGGAAGTGTGCATTTTCAACCTCTAAAAAAAACCCTCGCGATCTCCGCGCTCAATGGAGATTTTTCAGTTCCTAATAGCGCCAGACGGTGCGCTTTTCTGGCCTCGCGCGAATTGGAGCAAAATCTCGCGCAGCCCGACCGGCGCCGCGGGGTTATTTCTCCTATCTCGGCCCCACGCGCGCGTTCTTCATATTAAGATTACGCAATTGGCATAAGAGGATGATACAATGCAATGGGGGCAATTGCGGCTTAATTCGTAATTTTCTATGGCCGATGATGTGCTTGCATACCCGATCTGGTGATTGGCTGCTCAGGATTGCCTCGAGCGGCACATTTAAGGCCGCCACTCTTCATCTTTTTCCCAGAGCTTTCCGTATACCTCGAAGACTCTATTTTTTCCCAACCCTAATATAAGGCCTTCCCGCGTTCAATTCAATCATGTCTCTCCGTCTTGGTTCCATTGCCCCTGGTAACGCGTCATCTCCCCCGCCTTCTTCTCCCCGCCGCATTGCTAACCCCATTCTCTCTCCAAGATTTCGAGGCCAAAACCACCAAGGGCCCCATCAAATTCCACGACTGGATTGGTGATTCGTGGGCCATTCTCTTCTCCCACCCTGCCGACTTTAGTGTGTAAACTGTTGGCATGTCGGTTGTTCCCTTCCTCATTGACCGTTTGCTTTTTTTCTCGTAGCTCCCGTCTGCACCACCGAGCTTGGCATCGTAGCCGCTCTCAGTGACGAATTCGAAAAGCGTGGCGTCAAAGTCATCGGGCTCTCCGCAAATGACCTCGGAGACCACGAGAAATGGATTGCCGACATCAACGAGGTCAACAACGTCCAGCTGCAGTTCCCAATTATTGCTGATGCGGATAGGAAAATTGCAACCCTCTATGATATGCTTGACTACCAGGACGCGACAAACATCGACGCAAAGGGAATCCCCTTCACAGTGCGATCCGTGTTTATCATCGATCCCAAGAAGGTATGCATCTGGTTCGTGCTCTCCGTTAAGCTAGGATTGCTCAGAAGAAATTGTGTTCTGGTATCTTTGTAGACAATCCGTTTGATCATTACCTATCCAGCCTCCACCGGAAGAAACTTTGATGAGATCCTCCGAGTCATCGACTCCCTGCGTGCGTTTCCCATCCTTGGATTCCTTTACGCCTCGAACTAATTTTTTTTTTTTTACATCTCTAGAACTCGGCGATAAGCACAAGATCACCACTCCTGGTAACTGGAATAAGGGTTGGTATTGCTATTGAAGCTAAGATATGGTGCAACAGTTTAACATACATTTCTCCTCTTTAGGTGACGATGTCATTGTGCACCCGGCCGTCACAACTGATGAGGCAATTGAGAAGTACGGAAAGGAAAACGTGAAAATTGTCAAGCCCTATCTCCGCCTCACCAAGTCGCCCTTCTAATGCTTATCTTAGCCTGCACTTTTTCTTTAAGTTTATTTTTTACCATATTCAGGATATTTTTGGGTGTTTTGTCTTGTCTTTTGCTCTATCAGTGTTAGTTCTATTTCCCACGACCGCTCTCTATTTGCCCTTATGTTATTTTTCCAATTCTCTCCACAAGATTTATAAAACTCATGATTTGATCACTTCAATTTGCCCCCCGCATCCACGGCGGATATAAAGTGCAAAGTCTGCTGCTCCTTCGAGTTTGCTCTGGGGGACAACGTCGTCCGAACCTCAAAGCACCCCACGACAGTGTAAAGCGTGAGGGAAGGAGCACATGGGTGAAATATTCCGTTACAAGGAATAAATTAATATGTATTATTGAATTGGGTGGGAATGATATACAGGCAGATTGGGTGGAAGAAAAATAAATATAAGACCCAAGGTGATAAAGACAAGGGTGGGGTTCAATGTCATGGTAGCCACGTGCGCCATGCTTCCTTGCCTTTGAGCAGCTCAGGGTAGGATTTGTACAAGTAGTTACGTATCTTTCTTAAGCTGTCAAATCGCCCCGCACGGTTAAGAAAGGGAACCAAGGTGCCGATCGTCTTGCTCTCGGGATCAATCCCCAATTCACGCATTTCCACGGTGACGACGCGCACCGCGTCATCGAAACACCCGTGGCGACACAGGGATTCGACGTAGGAGTTGGCCACGTTGACCCCAATCAGGGCCGGGTATTCCTTCCGCAGTTGCCCCCACACGCGCTTCACCTCCTGGGCCGTCGACCAAAAGCCACACGCGTCAAGCAGGATGGACGCCGTGGCTCCATGGGCTAGCTCGGGTTGGCGACGAACCAGTTCCCACAGCTCGCGCACCTTGTCCATTTTACCCGCACGGTTGTAGGCCAGCATGAGGAGGCGAATCGTGCCGGAGGTGTGCTCCCCATCAATCAAGCGTACGTATTCCTGCAGATGTTTCTCGAGGGCCTCCTGATCGACCTGGGGCTGAAGCGCGTGGGTTCGCACCAGGCGGCTGATCACGTCCGAATCAAGCTCAAGCTGGCGTTCCCGCATCTCTGCCCCCAGCTGTTCCACCAACGCGGCATCCTCGATATTGGCGTCCATCATGAAACAGAACGCGGCCTTGTCAGGGGCCACCTCCGCGGCTCGCAGATCCCACCACATCTGTGTCACGCGGTCGAGCTTCTTTTCGCGTGCAAGATAAACAAGCAATCGGTGAACAACGCTATAGGAACGCCCGAGCAGGCCAAACTCTCGAAACTGGCCATAGTGTGCCCACGCCTCCTCGTATTCCTGTTGCTGAAGATGAACTTCAATTTGGAGATGGGCCAGCAGGGCATGGGTCTTGGGGGATGCGCTGGCTGCCGATGACCGCGTCAACTCTTCGAACAAAGGGCGAACAAGCCCCTGCATCTTGCGGCTGATGAGGAAGGAGGCGACAAAATAGCCTACGCCGTCCTCGGCTTCCGAGGGAATGACGTCCACTAGGCTTTGTATCTCGGCGAGCGGTTTTTGTTGAATCATAGCCGTGCTAAGCAGATGGGCTAGTAACCAGGGCCGATTCAGCCCGGGCACCGCAGGCAACTCATTGATCCATTTGACAACCGAGCATTTATCTTTGCCTCGTAGCAAAGCTCGGCGGATGCTTGGGTTGTCCTCCTCGCCCAGCTCGAGGCCGCTCTCTGCCATGAATTCTAGGGTCTCGCGCACCAGTCTCAACCGCTCATTGGTGTCCACTGGGTTGATATCAGCCCCTAATGAACGCAGTATGACGCCGGGCATCCCGCTGTTGATTTCCGCGGTTTCGCCCCCCTTGAGTCCACGTAGATGGGCAAGGGCCAGGTCCGGCCTCTCCTTTTGCAGATACCCCACAATGATGGTGTGATGATGGTATGGCTTGGCCTTGCCTCCGCACTGCTTCATTCTATCTAGGGCATTGGCGGCAATCTCCACCTTTCCTATCCGGCAATACCCATACAGCACCGACTGGATGAAGACACTGCTGGGTTTTCGCAAGTCTTTTGTGAGCTGTGCATCGAGGATGGTTGACACATCCTCCGCCCTCTCCTTGCCTAAGTACTCTGTTATCAGTTTGGAAAGATAGGTGCCGTGAAACATCGGTCTTTGAGTTAGGAGCTCGAGGGCAACCTCCCATTCCTCTGCGTGTATAAGCGCTCGACCGTAGGCATATATCTCGGACGGATTGAGGTAGTCGTGAAACTTGGAAATATTTACATTTGAGTCCATGTACTTCCACTCAACCTCTCGAAACAGCGTTCTCGCTCGTTCTAATTCGCCAATCTCGACCAGTTTAAGAAGAAGTTGGTCGAATATAGGTCTAAGCGGGGAATGGCCAAACAAATCTAATGGAGCCTTTGGTGCGAGCTCGATCGCCTTGAAACGTTGGACGGCTTCATCCATTCTTTCCGATTTTATAGCTTCCTTTAACGCGCGAAGCTCCTTCGACGATGGCGAGGACTTCGGTTTGACAAAATGAGGCGTTCTTCCTTTGGCCTGAGTGTGGGGTATATTCCGCAATCGCCTTCGATGTTTTACTTCATTCCCGTGTGTTTTTGGCGATCCGACCACTGAGGACCAATGTCTAAGCTGAAATCGAGAAATGCTGCTCAATGCTCGATTTGAAGAGAGACAATGAAGGTAGCAGCTTGGTTTAACCACCAATGAAGATTGAAAAATCAGAGATGGATCGGTGTATTGTGTAAGTCTTAACTTTGTAAATTTGGACAAGAGTCTCCACCGGTCCATGGCTTGAACTACGAAAAGTACGTTGTGTTTATTGTATTTGCCTGTTCTCTTATAAATTGCACCATGTAAGGGGTGGGTATATTCTACGTTCTGTATATATCCCGCTGTTTGTCTTTTGTCTCCAGAATTCTCGCCAGACAAACCGACAATATTTCTAAAGCGCGAGATTCTACGACGCTAGAGCAGATATAAGCATCTAGCGCAAGTTGGGGATGGTGATGACGAAAATGAAGTTGAATTCAATATTCATATAAATGAAATTGGACAGTGTGAAATTGACCCGAAGTAAGGGAGTAAACATTATGACTGCCTTTTCATGGCCTCTTTCATAAAGTTCCATATTCCAATTACCATCACAATAAGGGATCTTTTCGCATCCAGTTTGAGATGAACGCGTCATCTATTCGATAGACAGCTCCATTCGTATCAATGAATGGCCTAGTAAGAAGTGTTTTTCTCATGCATTTTAGTATTGAAGGAAAGTAGAAAATGTTTGAAGCATTTCAATAGCGCAATTACTATATAAAAAGTCAAAGTGCCAAATCCCTAATGCTTCAGGTTGTTCTTGGGTGGTTTTGCATATTATCTACGAACATCATAAGAGCAAGATTGCCCCTCGTGCCATAGGACTTCTTCCCCCGTAAATTCCTAAAGAAAAAACAAAGCGAGCCCACTAACACGATAAATTTATAACACTCATGTTCTAAGCCACCCAACAACAAAGATCTTCGTCCAATTGGAGGCATCGACACCCTTAACTTTTCGTGCACCAAGTAGAGGCATAGTTAATGGAACGGCAGCCCAAGCTTTCGGAAAACCTCATCTACAGCCAGAAATAAAAAGGGGAGAATAAGATCTTATTATTACAATAAGAAAAAAGGCTTGTTTATTTGCAATAAGAAAAAAGACGTCAAGCAAAAGTGGTGTCTTTTTGCGCAAGTCCCCAGATAAATGAAAAGCGGAAGGGAAAAAAAAAAGAGGAAATTAAGTATATATATGTATATGGGCTAGTCTTTCTTGAGTTTGGTGAGCGGCGCTATTTAGAGAGAGAGGTTAGCAACTTCATACAACAGAGCCGACCCAACCAAAGGAGCAGGACACTCACCAACGAATTTTCTGCTAGCGTATTTGAGAACTTCGTCAAGAAGAATCACCGGGAGACTTATCAGTATCACCGCCTTCCACTCTCCCCAGTTTAACGGCACGATCGCAAACAATGTCGAGAAGAAGGGCACATATAATATTACAAAATGCAACACCATGGATAAGAAGATGGATAAAACAAGATAAATATTGCTCCAGAGCGGCAGGCTGATGAGGGACTCATTTTCGCTAAGGCTGTTCATCGCATTGAACATTTCAATGACCACGAGGATGGAGAGGGAGACGGTCGTGGCCCGACGGGCAAACACGTTCGTGAACATCTCACACCCAATTTCGGGGAAATATTCAGCGCAGCTATGGAAATGGGTCTACAACCAAGGGGACACTTTGGGTTAGGGGATGGACCTCTTGGCCGAAAAAAAAAAACACACTGCTTAGACATACCAATTGATGAAAACTAATCTGGGGTCCTCCCTGATAATACATAAACCACCAAGCGTATCCAAACACCGTCGCACACCCGACATAGGTGCCTATAATCATATAGCGGAAGAACAGCCATCCGTTCACGATAGGCTCCGTGGCCTTGCGGGGCGGTACGCGCATAATGTCATGGTCGGCCGGGTTGAAGCCTAGCGCGGTTGCAGGCAGCCCATCCGTCACCAAGTTGACCCAGAGCAACTGCACAGGAATAAGTGCTTCGGGCATGCCAAGAATGACGGTCAAGAAGATGGAGACCACCTCTCCGATGTTGGAACTTATTAAGTAGCGGATGAATTGTTTGGTGTTGTTGTAAATAGACCGGCCCTCCTCAACCGCCTTTTCGATAGAGGCAAAGTTATTGTCTGCTAGCACCATGTCGGCGGCCAGCTTGGCCACATCCGTTCCGGAACCCATCGCCACGCCAATATCGGCCTTCTTGAGCGCGGGGGCATCGTTAACCCCATCTCCGGTCTAAACGAAAAAGAAGGTTAAATTAGACCATGCCGTGATATCGATAAACCACGCTCGCATCGATGGGTGTGCACACTTACCATGGCGACAATCTCACCCATACTTTGTAGCAGATCAACAAGCTCGGATTTATGGGTGGGCTCTGTGCGCGAGAAAAGGTTGGCTCGACGCACAGCTGCACGCTTTTCTTCCTTGGACAGGGCGTCAAACTCTCTGCCTGTGTAGCTCTTCCCGGTCAAGTCCTCACTACTTTCAAACACACCAATCTGGCGACAGATGGCCTCGGCAGTATTTTTGTTGTCACCCGTCACCACTATGACTCGAATGCCTGCCGTGCGACATTTTTCAATGGCATCCCGCACCTCGGGCCTTGGTGGATCCATCATTCCTACGAGACCGACAAAGGTCATGTTTTGCTCGTATTGCACGAACTTGGCCGGCTCTTTCAAGTCCCAAGCCCCAAGGTTAGTGGGCTGGTCATCAGCCACCGCCATCCCAAGGCAGCGCAAACTCATCTGGTTCCCGTACTCGAGCATCTTCTCCAGAATGCTATTGCGAATTTCTGGTGTCATCGCCACCGTGTTCCCTTCCCCCGAAAGACGGACGCGCGTGCACCGCTCAAGAATGGACTCGGGTGCCCCCTTGACCAGGAGTTTGCCCGCGGCTGGATCTATAGCCGAAGTTGAGCGGGTTTGGGGTCGGTTGGGTAGATGCGTCCTCTCCACGAGAACAGACATAGATTTGCGGTCGCGCGAGAACTCAAAAGTGGCGAGGCGTCGAACGCGGTTTTCGTAATAAAGGTTACATGCTGTTACACGCTCCTTCTTGGGCAAAGAGTCGAGCCTGGTATTGATGGAAGGGTCGTCGGTCCCCAGCTTCTCAACTAGGACCTTCAAAGCAGCCTCGGTGGGCTCACCCACGTTGCCATACGAATCAGTGGCTTCATCATAGGTGATGGCGGAATCATTGCAGACGGCACAGATTTGGGCAAGCTCATCGATGGTTGAGTTTCGAAGCGGCAAGAAACTCTCTATAGAAGAGCCGTCTGCAGTGGTTATTTTGCCAATAGGGGCATAGCTCGTGCCGCCAACGTAAAATTCGTCGATAGCACCGTTCGCGCCCTTGACGGCCAGAAACCGTGCCACGCTCATCTGGTTGGTGGTGAGAGTTCCAGTTTTGTCTGAACATATAACCGAAGTGCACCCAAGGGTTTCCACACTGGGAAGCGAGCGAACAATCGCGTTTTTGGCCGCCATGCGCTTAGTGCCTAGGGCTAGACAGGTGGTGATGACGACGGCAAGCCCCTCGGGAATGGCGGCAACGGCCAAGGCTACGGCAATCTTGAAATAGTAGATGGCACCGCGAATCCAACCGTGGTGGGACGGGTCATTGAAGTTGCGAATGTTCACCAGCCAAACAAGGACACAGATAACGGAGATCACTTTGGCAAGCAGGTCGCCAAATTCATCCAGCTTCTTCTTAAGCGGGGTCTTTTCCGATATCTGGGAGGTGATGCTCTTATGGATGTCACCAATGGCAGTGTGCGTACCCGTCTTTACAACAATGGCACGGGCTTTACCAAGGACCACCGTTGTCCCCGAGAAAACCAGGTTAATTTGATCTTGCTTTACTGCACCAACGTCCTTGATGGGCATCACATCCTTCATGACGGAAACAGACTCGCCGGTGAGAAGCGCTTGATCAATCCTGAATGAAGAGGAATAAATCTCGAGTACACGCGCGTCTGCGGGAACTTGATCACCCACGGATAAATCGATCACGTCGCCTGGAACGAGTTCGGTGGCGTCTATTTTGTGGAAGGAGCCCTCCCGTAAAACTTTCGCTTCATCCGGCGAATATTCCTTCAATGCTTCGATGGCCTTTTCCGCGTTTGTCTCCTGTACTACTCCTACAACGGCATTCGCAATGAGAATGAGGAGAATAACAATTGGCTCGACGAAAGCCGTGCCCGACTCGTTCTCTTCCTCCATGAAGGCGAGGACGAATGAGATGACAGCAGCAATGAGTAGAATAATTACAAGCTGGTCCTCGAATTGCTCAAGAACGAGTTTCCATAATGGTGTGGGGGGCTCTTCTGGTAGATCTAAATGAAGCAAATATGGGGTTAATGTTGACCTTATTACTTGGAGCATTAGCATATTAGGCGCCCTACCATTCTTTCCATATTTCCGGTGATTCTCTTCCACCTGTCTTTTGCTCAGGCCTTTTGTAGGATCTACCTGGAAAAATTCACAGACTTCTTGTGCTGTTTTTGTGTGCGCCAAATCCATCCTTAAGAGAGTCGAATGGGGTAGAAATTGTCGGGGCACCAAGTCAAGAAAGAATACAGAAGAGAAAAAAAAAATTATATATATCTATGGTGTATTGCAAGTGAGGAATGCGCCCTGCTACTTTCTATTTGATCTAATTGAAATGAAAAAGAGCGTAAGCATATACTAGGAAATGGGGTCTTTAATTCTTTTGCTAATGAAGGCAAACTCAGCATGGAGAAAGCCCTAAATATCCTAGGAAAAAAAATTCATAAACTATCCGATGAGTGGGATAATCAAAACGATAATTTCATACAAAGCATTCCGGGGAATTAATCTGGGGCGGGTTTAAGACAAATTTTGCTTGTAGACAAATATAAATCTGTATTATACAGCCCCCTTATTTCAACAGCATTTACTGTGGTATCATAGTGGAGCCGATGGACAAAATAGCTCAAAAGATAAATAGTTGTATTTGTTTTTGGATATCTTAACCAGCGATTCGGCCACCGGGTCAGTTGGTGAGCCTCTGATACTTATCACGTTTCTGGAGATCACAAGGAAGAGCTTAATGCTGGGAGGGTGGCAGAGTGATGCAGTTTCATGGCACTGGATGTGACACAGGGGCTTTCATCTGATCAATCTGAAATCGCTCATCTGCCTTGAGTCATAGAGGTAGCAATGCGTGTTTTTATCGTATCAACGCTATGCGTTCCTAGGGGTTTGATTAAAGATATTCCTCTCAAAGTTGAATTAATGCTCAGTTGCAAATAGGAAAATAGGGCACACTCCTTTCTTTTATATAGGAAACTTATTCTTCATTTAATAAGAAGCTATTTTAGCTTATTGAGAAAATCAAACCATATCGCGATATATGCAATTTGAATAGATTAACGCATTGAGTAAACGAATTTTGGAATGAGAATATAAGAGTGATCAGAAAGTGTACAATGTTAATAGGGACAGAAGAATTTTCACCACATGCTTATCCCAGCTGCTATCAATATTAAAAGCATACACACACCCCAACCTGACTGTCTAGCGGAACTACTTTTGGATGCTGGTCGATCAGCTACAACAGCACCAGGGCGAACCTTTACATTCGCAATAACGAGACGATAAGCCTCGGAATACAATTTTAACACTGCGAATTGCGAGAAATCCTGTCCTGGAAGAAGTGTGAACCGCACAGTTGCCTGATTGAATGAGCCAACTGGGACAGAGCATGCCTTGATCGCCAAAGCATTTGGATCGGTGGAATTGCTCCCATACCAATATGACTAACAAGAAGATAACATCAGTTCGGGCGTATTAATGTGCAAACAAGAAGAAATATGTGCATACATCAGGGGCTGCATAATAGTAGGTAAAATTGTGTGCGGTGAACTGGCACTGAAAAACACGGAGGAATTAGCTGCCATATTCAATGCTCCGTATCCAGCATTCTTACCATGTTGTCTACCGTTATAAGCCCGGAAACCTCGAGTTTAGCATTGTTTAGTTGGTCGATGGCCGGAACCAAATCACCGGCTTTGGCATCGTTTGGTGCCGGGACCGTGGCACATTGGCCCGGCTGCTGTTGTTGACCATATACAAGCTGGATGAAGACAAGTGAGTATAAGAAGAAAAAAGGTGTCATTATTCTTAAGATCAAGAGTTGAGTAAAGCTATATTAGTTCTAGTAAAAAATTTTTTTCCACTTGTTGGTAATAAGAAAAAAACAGAAAAAATTAGCGCGAAAAGCAATTAAAATAAATAAGTAATTAAAAACTCGAATGAAGTTGAGAGGACAGTTATAGAATTTCTTTATTTGTAATTATTGCATTCCTTATTGGGTGAAGAAGAGCATGTATTGAAACGTGCTCATTATTTATAAATATGATGGAAATGCATAGAAAAGCGGCGAAGAACCAGTCGCCCTCCATGTTGATCAGATCGTTATGTCTTAAGACTACAGTTGCTCCCCAATGTCACCTAAAGCCATTAATCTGAAGCGCAGTAGGATATCAGTCAACTTAACAAAAACCGATACAAAGGATTTAGCGCAACTGTACACAAAGCTTAACTGGAAGCCGCTATGATATATTGCTCATTGTTGATTTATTAATTGAAAGCTAAAAACTGTGAAAGGTAATTAACATTGTCAGGTTATGCAGATCTGGTCTATGCTCTAAATATAATTGATTTCCTATGGATATCTGCTGCTCTCTTGAAGTTTGTGAGGATTACGTGGTTATAATATCTTTCTTTACGTCGCTGTTAGTTAGGAGAGTAAGTTCTCGCCTTCTACCGTTTTGCTCATCGTTGGGACATTGTAATAAGCAGTCTTGCTTAATACGTGGTAATAAAAAACTCGAAAGAAAATGCGTGATAATTTTATGTGCCGAGATCCACCTTTTGAAAGATGAGGGTAAATGTCCCTTGTTTTTGTAGGATTCTGGATGAAATAGACTGTGACTGTGAATCCATATGGATGTAAATGGAATCATTTATTTAATTGGAAATTGGTTCATCTAACTTTTCCCTGCCGAAGCTATATCTCAAATGGCACAATATCTAATAAGTAAATGTCATGAGAGACTATATGCGATTGCTCCAATATTTATTGGAGATAGAGCAATCTAATATAAAGGACAAAACCTTTGAATTAATACTTCGTGTTATATATCAGGCCAAATTCTTATATGGGCGGATGCTCAAAATTTCGGTTAAAGTAACAATTTTAATTGAAATGTAACATCAAAACCAAATACAATCGTCCGAAAAGTAAAAGTACGTTTACAAAATTACGGTCATCGTCCCAAATTCGTCACACTCGTTCGGCATCTAAACAGGGTGAAAGGCGGCTCTCCTTTACCCTTTAATCCCGGCGTGGTCTGCTTCATCGGCCGACATGCGCATATGGAAATTCCCACTTCTTCTACTCGCACTGCCTCGATCCCACCCGTGAGAACGCATACGCGCGACATCCCAGCTTGGACAAGTTTCCCTGCAAACTCTGGCGCTCCAACTTTTTTCCCTAATACTACGTGGTATTTCCTTTGAAGTTTCTTGAGAAGCGGCGTGAGGGTAGTTAGGCTCTGAGAGGGGTTAAGGTTGTAGGAGTCGGGGAGGTGGCCACGGGCAAATCTAAAAGCGCAGGGATGATTTGTTACCTACTACCCAACTCTACGCTCATAATGAATAGAACTCTTACTCTTGTTCTCCGCGTATGTCTATGACAAGGGCATATTTCTGCAATTGCACGAAATCTTTCAGCGATATCCGTGGCGCTAACTCTGTCTTTTTCACCTCAAGTGGCAGGGGCGTGTCCCACCACCGCTGACTACCCCCATCCGGCACTACTTTCTCTTCGAGATTCACTTTCGAATTCTCGGTACTCAAGCTGTTGTCATCATGCACACGGTGCATTGCACTAGGAGGTGTGACCTTGCACATGGACAAGGCAGTTTGAATGCAGCGCTCGATATCCACCTCGGGAAACGATTCAGAAAAAATCATGATGCACTCGTTGAATTCCGAGTGCAGAAGCACGTCGCGCATTTGCTGGAGAATAGAAATGCCTACAAAAAGTGGAAGAGAAGGAGGACCAACAAGGAGTTTGTCCCATAGTCGATAAATTTTATCGAGAGGAAACACATCTGCAAGCCATATTCCATGGATTATTATACTGTCACAACTCATAATCACACTGGATTTATCAAAGAATACTCACGAGTGAAGAGAGTCAAAAACCACGGAATCGCATAGAGCTCCGGCAAGAATTGAATCCGAGTAAGGTGACTTGATAGCTCTGGGTCGTGGAATGAAAGCAGATGACGGAAAACAGCAAGATACTCTTGGATAACAGGTGAATTGTCAACGAGGAAGAAGTTATGTAAGAAGCGAGGAATAAAGAGTTGCAAGCACGCGAAAGCAAGTGGCTCATCATTGAAATTAAGAGTTAGGAAAGGCGCGCAGAGCGAATCAAGCCCTTGCCAATAAACAAAGCGATTATTCGCCTGGACCCAGCATTTCAATAAGCGACGAAGTTTTTCGTGACCAACCGGAGAGCACAATAGCTCGTTATATTGGTGGCACCGAGGAACATCTAATTTCCAAAACCAAAAATAAAATTATTATCGCCGCGATATGTATCGAGAATCACGAGTAAGGCAACATACCAACTTCAATTTGTCGATCGTTTGGGGTCTCAGATTCTTTATCGATAGCCGCATAGGCTGCCTCCACATCTCCCATAACTCCAAGAATGGCGGCCCATATCTTACCTCGCAACAGTGGCGGAATGTCTGCTTTAGCATGATGTATGATTTCAGAACGCGAAGCAGGATATTGGCGTAGTAGCTCCGAGAATATTGAAATACGATGGTATTGATAAGCAACATCTTTTTCTTTCATCAGTAGCGGCAAGCGGATAGTTCCGTTGGGGGTTGTAGGTGTCGAATTAACCACTGGTGCTCTCGAATCAAAAATAAAGGGATCGTCGTTTAATGGTGGTGAAGGAAGCGCATCTCGTGAGGCTTCCACCAAGAAATTCATATCATCCGAATCAACCACCAGAAAATAGTCCATATCCCAATAGAGCCTTTCAACATTGCTATCGCTTGTTTGGGAAATTCGTTGGTAAAGCTCATTCATTGAGAGTATAGCAATTTTGGTGGTGTAGAGGCTTATTGCTCGGCTAAATACCTCCTCCTTTGGTAGATCAGAGTCCGATGCATGCGATGAACGGGGTATCCGTTGAATGGCTGGCGTACTTAATAGCATACCATGCTTCGTGAGATCCAGCTTAACATCCCCTCCTGCCAACTTCCATAAATGATAGAGTTGGGAAAGAGGAAGCCCTTGGAATGGATCTTTTATTAGCTCGTTGATATCTCTTTCTAAATCCTCATCCTCGCTGATATCTATTGAAGAGGAGACTAAATATGGACGCAGGTGCCAGCACGAGGTATTGGGTTCGAGTTTAAATAGGAAGGGGTGGGTGAGAAGTTCTTTGGCCGTTGGGCGCTTATTATCGTCAAGCTGCAAGCAAGTGATTAAGAAATCATGGAAATGGTCGTATGCACCTTCAGGGGGCAGTTCTGATTTCAAAAAGGCTAAGCACTGTTCATTGATGGACGTATGGTTCTCTACAACGTCATCCCAACTGGGAGCATTTGCCAATTTAGGTCCCGGCTGAGAAAGTTTGAAGAGGGTTTCAATAATATCCTCAAGCTTCTCTGATTCCCAAAAAGATGTTCCAAGAAACAGCTCAATTAGAATAACACCAAGTGACCAGATATCAACCTATATTTGATTGAGAAATAAAATTAAGTGAACCAATCGTGGTAAAACTATACATCCAGGAGCAGTTACCCTTTCACTTGTTGGATACATATCAGCGTAGAAGACCGCCTCTGGAGAAAGATATCGTGGATTCCTATGGAATAAATATAGATTCAATTGGAGACTATTAGCTATATGAGAATAGCTAAACTCATCGAAATATACTTGCCCAATGGGAAATTCGACATACCGCCCCCCATTTGTCATATAATACAATCCGTGTCCAGTTAATTTAATTTCATTCTATTATAAGAGTATAAATCCTATCCTTGTTTCTTTGGTGTATAAACTGATATACCTCTGTTATCAAAATGGTGGAAGGCGAGAGATTGTGATGTACAATGCCATGAGTATGAAGATAACATAATGCATCTAATATTGAGGCAATCCATGCGCGCAGCGTCTCTATGTCTAGGCTGTAAAAGATATATCAGACATCAACTATTTAGCTTTATGGCAGAAAATAAAAATATACCATTTTGTGGGCATTGTTATTCCTTTTTCATTACTTTGGTATAGATTCTCTAAGCTGTTTGGGTAATGTTCAGCAACTACGAAAAGCAGTTCTAGGGAGATAGAGAAGGGGTGAGGGTGGGTTGAGAGCTACTCCTATTTTTTTATCCTACCGTGTTTCCCCTTCAATATATCTAAATATTCACATAAATTGCGATGGTTTAAAGACTATACCATAGGTTCAATATTAGATATATCATAAGTGAGTTCGTGTATTACGTGATTAACTCGCAAAAAGGTATAAATACTTTTAGGAGCTGGAATCTGCCAAGTATTTCTGATCGGGTGCTGAATTGAACTGAGCCAGTCGCAACATCATCGTCTGTAGATCCGGATGAAGGCACAAAATAAGATACACCCAGCTGAGGAACAGGCCCTCTGCGCGGCTGGAGTTCCTTTGCTCTACCAAACAATGCCATGTTGTACGTGTGGGAATTGGAGGACAGGAAAATGCACGAACTTTAGAGAAGAGGATTGTGACTGCGTTATTATCACTTTGAGTTACACTAGAACCGGTGGCTTAGCAACCTATCATTTGCAATTTGAATGTTCGAATCGAGGCACGGTCAGGCTAATTCGTCCTGAAAATTTTTTTTTCATTTTGATACTCGCCAACGGCCTTACTTTGGTTATTATCTCTTGTCACACTCCTTTCATCTTGCATATTAGGGAGCTATTGTTCTTTCCTCTTATTTTTTTTAGTCCTTAGCTCCTCTTTTAGAAAATTCAGGTCAATTTATAAGATGTTAAGCAAGACGTGGTTAACATGGGTCCTCTTGTCTTTCATCTTATTTTCGAAGCCAATCTTGTGTAATGATGGTCTGGATGCTATAGTGAGTAGTGTTCGTAAACTTAGTTGAGTTAAATAGAGAGAAACCAACCAAATACACCTTTCTTTATTCATCTACCTCTAGTCTTCAGACAGTGAACGATGGACAATACATGATGCTATTGAGCGCGCTCGGGCTGAAAACCCACTGGATTTATCTAAGAGGGAAGGCAATTTACCAATTGCAGATGAGCCCCCAAGCCACAGTGGTATTGGGCAGGTCAAAGATAGCACGGCCATAGAATCAAGAGAAAAACCACATGGTCATCGCCATTCGAATGATAATCTTGCTGCCGATTTTATGTTGGATTTGCTTGAAGAGGTGCGCCAGAATGCTGACAATCTTGAGAGTGGACTACGTAAAAGCATGTTACCCGACGAAGACAATAGACATAGAATTGCAGTATTAGAAACAGTTGTAAAGGTTATCGAGGGCGTTGAAGAGGAAGGTGGAGAAGTTGACCCGGGAAAGAAAAAAATGATATTTATGATTGATCAGGAGAATAACCAGTATGTCTTAACTCGGCCCTTTGACACTACTGTAATCTACGAAGGTATACGCTATTCGAATGTGTAATTTCCAAATATATGCTTATCTTTAATTTATTATAGATGATTGGTTTTTGTATGATATCGTGTTCATTTTTGTTGTATCATTTATATTCGGGTGGATCTTTTCGATGCTTGGCCTACCTGGTATAGAAAATTATAGGCATTCACACAAGGATATAGACTAATATGATTGCTTAAAATTTTAGCATTCTTTGGTTACATTATCACCGGATGTGTGCTTGGCCCTGCTGGATTCAATATTATTAAAGTAAGCGCATTCTTTTGTTTACTCTTTGTTATGATGTCTAACTATTTCATAACAGGAATTAATCCAAACTGAAACCCTTGGTCAACTTGGTGTTATATTTATTTTGTTCGTGCTTGGCCTTGAATTCTCTATTGAGAAGATCCGTTCAATGTGGCGGATCGCCTTTGGAGGCGCACTCCTTATCCTCTGTCTTAGCGTCGCATGTTTCTTAACTGGAGGTATCCTCCTCAATTCTTCGCTCACTGAAGCAGTGTTTGTTGGAGCTTGCATATCACTCTCAAGTACTGCAGTGGTGGTCAAGTGTTTCCGCTCCGATGATATGGAACCATTATACGGGCTGCTCGTAATGCAAGACGTGCTTCTTGGAGTGATGCTGGCTGTTATGCCCGCACTAACTAAAAGCGGGATTGAAATATTTCTTGCCATTGCGAAGATGGGCTTATCGTTTGCTGCATTTGGAGGCATCAGCTACTTATTACATCGACTCTTCCTGGCTGCGCGACTCTCAACCCGTTTCCATTCCCATCAACGTCATTCGTCTCAAGGAAATAACAAAGAACTTGTTCTCCTTGGTGCAGTGGCACTTTGTCTTGTAATGCTTATATTTTCCAAGTTGCTCGGATTGGGAATGGAGCTAGGTTGTTTTATGGCAGGAGTTATACTACGCGCCTGTAAAACCCATCTCGACTCTGCTATGGCGGCAATAGAGCCCGTACGCGATATCTTCTCCTGCATTTTTTTCGTCTCTATTGGGTTGCATGTATATCCATCATTCCTGCTACATGAGGGTCTTCTATTATTAACCCTGGCTGCCGCAGCTATTGGATTTAAATATGTGATTATTTTCTCGGTACTTGCGCTCTTCCGATTCGATCTTCGTCAGTCGTCCTCAATGGCCATCAGCCTTGCCCAAATAAGCGAGTTTAGCTTTGTGCTCGCATCACGAGCCAAGCAACTTGGTATAATCACTCGTGAAGTGTACTATTTGTTGATTGCGGTGACAGCATTATCGTTAGTTGGTACCCCTCTAGTATGGAATATTGTCAACAAGCCTGAGCCAAAGATCACTTCACCAGAGCTTCCTCCGCCTGTTAATAATGGGAACGCTCCCAAGAAAGAGCCTGTCATGAGCCGTGCGTCAGTCTCGTCAGTGACCAGCAGAAAGTCGATGGGCGAGGATCGATTTCCGTATTTGCTTGCTCAAAATCGCCGTAGTGTAAGCATCCATGCCAATCTGAATTCACTAGGGATCACGGAGAGCGAGAAGAGTGTTTAGATTTATATATAAACTTATCCGCATACCAATGAAGCCTGGTCTTCTGATATTTTTTCTATTCACACTGATTCAATGCTAATCAAAAACCCTTCTATTTATCTATTTTATGTCTTTGACATTTATTCAACTAGAGATTATTATCAATATATGTATATAGCTTATCTGCTTATTATTTCTTTTGCTTTTTCTTACTCCCTTTTTCCACATAGATGATCACCTCCCAATATAAACACATTTTATTATGTTAAAGTTTATTGCTTAAAAAAGGCCCATATCAGTGGACAGAAAGAAGGAGCATGCTTTAAAAAAAAACATCTAACAATGCTAAAAATATTCTCCTATTTGCACGTCTTTGATTTCATTGTGCCTTCAACCTCTCCTGAAGATCCTCACGCTCCCTCATTAAGTCTGCATATCGCTGTTGTAGCTCTAACTCTCGTTTAGAAAGACGATCCAATTCACCCCGTATCCCCTCGATTCGACGAGGAATAGCCTCCTTCTCTGCAGCAGCAAGCATCCTGAAAGATTCATATTCAATTCTGGCCTCATCAAGATCTGCAATCGCTTGAGCGAGATTTTCCCGGATTGTCTTCGAACGTGCAATATAGCCTCCATGCACAATATTCAGCTTATTCTCAATCTTTTCAGCGCGTTTTGAATCTCGACCCATTGCCTCGCGATAAGTATTGAGAATCTCCTCGAATGCTTGAAGGAGATCGTCTTTACCAAGCTCTGTAATAGGAACGTGCTTGCCGGTCGAAGGATCGCGAATCTTCTCAACGATCACTGCGGGTCGCAGGGGAAGCGGGCCATCGGAAGACTCTTCAAGCAAAGCAACTTCCTCAAGTACAAGTGATCTGGCCAAATCTAGCTCTTCCAATGTGAACTCTTCCTCCACTGCTACGGGAACTTCGCCTCCACCAGCTATCTTACTACCTGGTGCTGGATACTTAATTGCATCATGCTCCAATAATGCAATCAACGTATCTTTTATCATTCGATTAATCTCTCCCATTTCTTCATCCTCGTCATCAATATCTATCTCAGAGATTAAAGGACGAGGTAGTTCCTTCTGCACCGCTAATGATCGAAGTTTGAATCGATATTGCTCCTCTCTCTCCTGCTCTTCTCGCAATCGTCTTTCCACATCAGCCGCATCTTCTTCCCTTTCACCCATTTCCATCTCCTCATCTACCTCTTCTGTCGCCTGCTCCTCCTCTTCAGGCAACTCAATCTCAATTTCGTTTTTAGGGGCAGGTAGATTCATGAGTGTTTGACGGAGTTGGTTTCGCTGCGCTGCATGGCGCATCTTGAACTCTCGTGGCGTTTCCATTATTGATGCTGCGTCATCCGCATTTATGCTCAATTCATCACGGAATGGTGTGCGTAAAGGTGTCTGGCCAAATTTACGATATTGAGATGTAGTAGCGGGAGTTGCACCACGCAGCGGAGTCATCAATGGGTTAGGAGTTTGAGATATAGAGTGGCGTGGTGTAATTCCGTCGAAACCGGTTCCAGCTTTAGCATCTTCGAGGATAGTGTTTTCGTCCCCTAGTAATGGGGTTTGCGCACTTGTCAATGCACGGAGATTCCTAGCTTCGATTCTTATAGTATCCGCTGCAGCAGGTGTTCGAGGTGTTCGGGCAGCGCTCACTTGGTTTAAGGCTGAATAGTTTCCAACCAAGTTTGAGGTAGCGGTATTCTCGTTTTCCTCAACTATTGCACGAGCATTCTCACCAGAATAGCCAATTTTGATAATCTAGAATATTAAAGAGTTAATATTAGCATTGCTCTCGTAGAAAATAAATATCCATCATATTCTTACCTCTTCCAACTCTCTCTCTCCCACTTGTGGTTCAGGTAGAACAAGTTTACGACGGTTCGTAATCTGCTCGGCTTCTTTCAGTTTGTTAAGCTGGTTTTGGCTAGGAACAAATCCTGCTCCGTTCTTTTCTTTACGAGATTTCAAGCGCTTCGCATCCTTCTTCCGCTCTTCCTCCTCAATTTCAGCTCGTCTTTTACCCTCAAGTTTTTGAAGAAGGACGTTGGTCATCTTTCCGCTAGGCTGTTGACTGCGCTCTTCGCTGGTATCATACGGCCCGGGAAGTGGCTTCTTCTCAAACGGAATATCTGCATTGTAATCAATGGTGCCTTTTTTCTTCTTCTTTTGTCTCACTTCAATTCCAGCAGCCTTTAATTCACGTCGCTTCTGTAAAGATGCCAAGCGCCTTGCCTCCTCGAGTTGTTTCTCGCGGGCCTTTCTTTTTGCCTTCTTACCCTGTGTATTAGCAAGGCGAGCACGCGCCTCCGACAACATCTCCTTTTCATCTTCATCCATGTCCACCGGATCAGGGCGTGCAGGTTTTGATTCAGGTTCCGGATCGATTTCACCAGGTCGTAATCTCCTTACGTCCTCAGCTGGCATGGTTTCCCCTCCACTTGGTCCTGCGAGTCCGAGTTCACCAGCCACTCCTTCCTTTTGTTCAGCCTCATCAAGCAACTTCTGATAACGTTCTAGACATTGGGCTGGTGTTCGTCCAACTATTGGCGCTATTGTTCGCCATTGAGTGGGCATTAATTTTGCAAGATGAAGTAATTTTTCATCTTCCTCCCTAGACCATTCGGTCTTTTTAATTCCAGGATCAAGCCATTCGTACCAGCGTGCTTTACATTGTTTAGGTGTTTTACGAACAAGGAGCGACGAGATACGGGCCCACTGATTTTTGCCATATTTACTGACAGCGGCCTAAAATAATAATGAATCAGATCTAGCCATCATACATAATAAAATACCGAAAAATCGCAGTTTTTCATAGAGACATTCAATAGAAGCAATATCTTAGGAAGCATTACCTTAAGAATCTCGTCCTCAGTGTTCTTCCATACACCTCCTTTAATAATGATCTTCATAGTTTTCCGTGGAACTATTGATTAAGATTCCCAAAGAGTAAAAACGACCTCTGCAGATTTGTGTACGGAGTTAGTTGTTAGGTTAGGTTATTATAAGTTTCGCTAGGTAAAATTATATTGACTATTTTTGCAACCTTCAAAACTGCTTCGATCTCATTATATTTGCAAAAATGCCGGACGAAAAAGACACTAATTCAGGTGCTTCTATAATTATAAAGAGACCTAAGGTTAATCTTGCACCCGATGTCGACATTCAAGTAAGTAATAGAATTTTCATATTTATTTCCTCAGTGTTAATTAGAGTAATCTCAGGATCAACCGAGCTTTCAAAGTAATCAACCGATAAAAGAGATCGCATATAATGCTCCTTATGAACATCTCTATCAGAATCCAGAGCTTCACACTATAAAAAAAAATGTTTTAACAGGCATGCTTTTCTACTACTCTACTTATTGTTCTTTTTATTCTCTAACCAATACGTTTATTCTCTGATTTGCAGGGCACGTAGAAGAGCAAGCTTTTTCTGAGATGGAATTTAAAATACAACAGCGCAATTTCGTAACTCTTGGTTATGCGCGTGATCCTTCGATTATATCTCAAAACTATGATGGCACATTGGGAGCTGGGATAAATGGAACAGGACACGTTGGTGATATAAACCAAGGTGTACGACATGGATGGGCATCATACTACAATTCTTTACCCAAGGAGCTCCGGAAGAATCAAAATATGAAACGGAAATCGAAAGGTGACTCTTCGGTTCTGGAGGGTGAGAATGCCTATCAAGGCCCATGGGCGGGCTATGAAGGGGAAACCGTGGCAGAAGCTGAGCCAACAGAGGTTCGTAAACTCTTCTATAAATATATTCAAATACATTCAAATATGTTATTAAATGAATCTAATCATCTCGCAATTATACAGGAGGAATTGGCTGCTCAAGCGGAAGCAGAAGCAGAAGCAGAAACCACAGTAGATGAGGGCAAAAAGAGCAAAGAAATGGATATTGGCGGAGGCGAGAGATCCATTTTCCATGGCAAAGAGATGTATGATTACCAAGGACGGACATATATGCATGTGCCCCAGGATGTGGACGTCAATTTACTGGGAGAACCTGGCGAACAAGAATGCTTCCTGCCCAAAAAACATATCCATACATGGTACATTGAATATTTTTCTCGTCTTTACTTTATTGATCTTGCTTATCGTTTAAATATCATAATGCAGGACCGGCCATACCAAAGCTGTATCTGCCATTCGGTTCTTTCCTGAATCTGCTCATTTATTGCTCTCGTGTAGCATGGATACAAAAGTCAAGCTTTGGGATGTGTATCACGAACGCCGCTGCCTACGAACTTTCCTTGGCCACAGTAAGGCAGTGCGGGATATCACATTTACTAATGACGGACGCAAGTTCTTGAGCGCCAGCTATGACCGATATATCAAACTATGGGATACAGAGACAGGTACTGATAGTTCACTGAATTTAACATTTAATTTACGTGTTAACACTTGTTGCATTATTTCCTTTATAGGGCAGTGCATTCGCTCCTTCACAACTCGCAAGATCCCTTATTGCGTTAAATTTAATCCAGATGAAGATAAGCAGAATATTTTCCTCGCGGGTATGTCGGACAAAAAAATCGTTCAATTCGATGTCAATACGGGTGAAATTACACAAGAATACGATCAGCACTTGGGAGCAGTAAATACGATCACTTTCGTCGACGATAATCGCCGATTTGTTACCACCTCAGACGACAAGACATTGCGCGCGTGGGAATTCGATATCCCAGTAGTGATCAAATATATTGCCGAGCCGGACATGCACAGCATGCCGAGTGTGTCTTTGCACCCCAATAGTAAGATTTCTCAGATATTCTTTCCTTTGAATACGATGATTGACCTTTTATTTTTAGAAAAATGGCTAGCCTGCCAGTCCCTCGATAACCAAATTCTTATCTATGGTGCTAAGGACCGATTCCGTATGCACCGAAAGAAACGATTCACTGGACATTTGGTGGCTGGCTACGCATGCCAAGTGAACTTCTCTCCTGATGGGCGCTTCCTCATGTCTGGAGACTCTTCTGGACAATTATGGTTCTGGGACTGGAAGAGTTGTCGCGTATTGAAGAAGATGAAGTGTCACAACCAAGTCCTCATAGGCTGCGAGTGGCACCCTCATGAGACTTCGAAGGTTGCAACCTGTAGTTGGGATGGAACAATCAAATACTGGGATTAGAATTCACAAAAACATAAAATTTCTCTTAGCGATTCATTTGCTTTTGATTTTAGTCTTTTTTTTTATCTCCTGTATTAAAGTTAATATGGATTCTTGGATTTCAATATTGAGCGCCTCGCTGGCAATCATATCAAATTGAAATTCCTCTCAAAATAATGAATCTAAGCCACGCTGTAAACTTTTTATTACAAAGGTTGGAGCCTCGCGAGATATAAAACCATTGTTATTTAAAGTATATACGATGACACCGAGGGATCTGACGATACAAATCGAGAGCCTTATTGTGAAGCTTAAACGACGGTATGTGTTCGGATTAGTTTTTAATCTAGGTCGCGATTTTTACCATTGTCTGACCCATTATCACAGTCAAATCGTAGGCTCTTTCAATGTGGCGATTGAAACGGCCATGTTAATGCGGAAAGTGGTATCCCAATCGCGATGGAATCGTGTCAACCAAATTATTGCAATAGTCAAGGATGTAGGAATTCGACTTATGGAGGCACAACCTCGAGGTATTTTCAGTGCCCCAATCACTGTTAGCATTTTAAACCTCTAATACGAGATCAATAATATTCTCGGTTAATCTTAGAGCTGGCAGTTGGGAATATTGTGCGCCGAGTCCTTCATTTGATTCGTGAAGAAACTCACACTATTTTAGAAGATGAGACACCCGCCTCTCCTGCAACTGCCGTACCTGCTTCCTCCGCTCCTCTCCGCACTCTCACAACATCGTCCTCGATGCTTAACCTCCTTGAGGCTGGTGACCAGGAAGAGGAGGATTTTAATCCAAATACTTATAATTTGAAGCCAATGATCATTCAGGCGATACAAGAAATGATCGATGAACTGGAAACCGTATATTCCAATATCGCAAAAGAGGCAATGGACCATATTCATTCGAAGTAATTACGCTGACTTGAGATCTAAGTGTTTCCACGAGACAATTAATAATGATCATTTTATAGTGAAGTCATCATGACGTTGAGTATGTCGCGCACAGTACGCGAATTCCTGCTCTTTGCCGCCAAGAAACGCAAGTTTTCCGTCATAGTTGCGGAGACATGTCCCTCGTAAGTTGGTTCTCCTCAATCATTATTATACAAACCAAATATCCAACTATTGATAAAAATTCTCCAGATATCTTGGCCACGAACTCGCGCGTACACTAGCTAAAGCCGGTATCCAAACAACTATTATTCCTGACTCGGCCATCTTTGCTTTCATGGCCCGTGTAAATAAAGTCATTCTAGGGACACACGCCGGTACTTCACATACTCTATGCTTATATTTAACACCATGATGCTTACTGCCTCTCAACTTTTCCGATTAGTGCTTGCCAACGGGGGGCTAATTGCCGTCAGTGGAAGTCAAATGCTTGCGGCGGCGGCTAAGCACCACTCGACACCTGTTGTAGTTGTGACCGGATTATACAAACTCTCACCGCTCTATCCATACAACGTCGATTCGTTCAATCTCTGCGTTGCACCGGATCGAGTCTTGAGTTTTACTGAGGGTATGTAATGAACTCTTTGTACGCTCGAAATATGCATCAGTCCGTAAATACATGTGTATGTTTGTAGAAAAAATCATGGAGAAAGTGGACGCACTTAACCCCTACTATGACTATGTCCCTCCTGAACATGTCGATCTGTTTGTAACAAACATGGGTGGTCATCCGCCAAGCTATTTATATAGGTAAGCATATATCACTTTGCTATCTTATTGAAGTATATTGAATATTTTCTTACAATTTTTTTTTTGTTATACAGGCTATTGAGAGAACAATACGATGTGTTGGATACAGATCTTTCACGGGACTGAAGAAAAATTATGGCATTTTTTATCGAAAATTTTTCTTATTGTTAAGACACTAGAGTCCAAGTTATTCTGCTTAAAAATTATATGATTTAACTATACAAACGAAGTAACAAAAAAGAACACATTATCTCTCTCGCAAGTATACTTTTCAAGAAGGCATTGATACGAATTTTAACATAAGCAAAAGGGATAAAAATCTGAATGTAATTTCTAAAATTAAACATCGTTATCAAATTCGGGTGGCAAACTTAGTCACAATATAAGAATGTGGCTTGGTCAATAAACAAAGAAATAAACAGTTGCCGAGAGAAAGAGATTTACTACAAAATAATGTTTGGTGTTATTCGAGGAATCTATCGTGGTGCATCACGAGAGCCACTCACCTCCAAAAGGGGGCACAATTTCTACAAAGGTAACCTTCCGATATTCCGATGTTCCATGACCTCATTTCCTCAATAGGGAGATTCCAATATAATGAACTAATATCATTCAATTCGATATGCAGGCAAAGGAACGGGTGCAATGGGATGGCATACACGGCGAGGTGGATATCGTATTGATTGGAGTAAGGTGCGAAATTTTGTAGTGCCTGATATGACAAACTGCAAGGTAACTAGCCTCGCCCGGATCCATCTGAGTCAGTATTGGATTGATGATTTTTGTCTTATAGCTTGCCCCATACGTCTCCCGCGAAACTCAAAAGCTCAAGCACACAATATCCCCACAAGATTTCCTGAATAAGCCGTCAGCATAAACTTCTCCTTTTGTGTAATAAATAGTCTTCATTATTTCTAATGCCATCAGCATTTAGCCCTAAAAATTAAACATATTGAAGAGTTCATCAAAAAAAAAAAGATTTAAGGTACCATCGCTCTATACAAAAATAAAAACAGTGACAATGAAAAAGAAAAAAATCGACAGGAAAATAGGAGGAATTAGGTATAAATAGCCTGAGTTGATAAAATAGAATAAAAAAACATGTTTCGCAGTGAGAATATAAAAAAATAATAGTTGATATCTTTACGGCAGTACTTTTGTACCCACTACCTCGTATTCCCATACTGGCTCCTCGCCCTCCTCTCCAACGTACAAGCGATACCAAAATCTTGGTGGTACCGCCTCAGTGTCGACATCAAAGATAGCATATTTCATATTCCCAACGCGTCTGTAATAGATCATCTCATCTGTGCCCTCACTTTTGCGTTCTTTGTAAGTGGAAACTCCGGGAAAATAGAACTGATTCACTGGGGAGGTTGAAAAGTCGATCATTCCATGTGGCAATCTCGTCACTGCAACTTCGTGGCGATCTCCCGACAGAAAATGAAGATTGGGAACATCCTTTAAAAACTCTAGTAGCTCCTCGCGTTCCTTTAAGTAGCCACCCCATGTATCCTTACTGGCATCGGGGCCACGCCAATTACGAGTGAGTGGCACGCTACTTATCACAAATTTGAAAGTTGCTGTTTGATTGACGTCACGCGCCCATGTTTTGAAAATTTCCTTTTGTCTTTCGCCTAGCATCGTTTTCTGCGGGGTGTCAGGCTCAATCGCTGGAGAACGATAGCGCCGGGTATCCAAGAAGAAGAAAGCGATATCGCCATAACTATAATTGAAGTAGGCAGTGTCCGAGACAAGCGGGTCTCCATTTGGCAACCCTTGGTACTCCATGAATGCCTTCATCGCGCTTGTCATTGGATCCCGATCCCTCGAATCCCAGTTGTTGAAAATCTCATGATCGTCATAGACATGCAATGATGGCGTACGTTCATAGATCTGTTGATATTCAGGAGACCCATAGATTTGGCGGTAAAGAAGGCGATAGTTTTCGGTTGAAGAGCCGAAGAAGAACGGAACATCTTGTAGTTTTTGAAAATTATTCAAAAATCTGCATATTCCTCTAAATTTATAGCTTACCTGCGTAAATAAAATCTCCCAGGAATATTAGTAGATCCATTTTATGCTTGCCCATCTTCTTGAATCCTTTTACCCCCTCGTGTATGAATGGTCCCGGGTATGGGAAGTTGAGCTTGATACAACTTCCACTTCCAAAGCGCAATCGAGTGGGCTGTCCTGCGGGGGGAGCAGTTTTAAATGCGCAGTTTCTTTCAATTTGCTTTGGCATATCAAGTACATTATCCTCCTCGTCCACTATACGCCACTCATATGAAGTCAATGGAGAAAGTCCAACTAAGGTCCCAGTAGCAGTATAGTCATTTTCAGGCTCGATATCTAGCAACGGCCCTCGTGTCCATTCCTTTTCTGCCTCTAGTGTTCGATAATCCACGCGTACTTTGGTGTGATTTCCGCCGAATCTAGGATATCGCACGAACACACGCGCATAGGTGTCGGAAACTAATCCAACCCGTGTAAATGCAAGATCATGATTTCGAAAAATGAAATGATCCCGGAACGTGAAATCAAGAAGCATGATGAACAATATTAGATTGATAATCGAAGCAATGGAGTGATACCGTCGCCAAAAATTTTGATTATGATTAGGACGAGGGGTATATCTGCCTTTAAAATCTATCTTGCTATCAATATCTGTAGGGGGCACGGGCTTACGATTCCGGGCTTGGCGAGATTCAACAGAGGTGGAGGAACCGTTCATTGTATCTATCGCAGCAACGGAGCTGTCATTATTATATTCCTTATCAATATAAGGTACGGTTGTAGATCGACTCCGGAGCCATAAACTGAAATAAATTACAGCCAACAACACATTCGTTCTAAAAAACCAAGGACTTGGAAGCCTGTGATGAATTGAAATTAGATTTCTAAGCAATCCAGGGTGCAATGTGTTAATTTACCATCTCAGGTAAAAATAGGAGAGAAACTGATAAAATGAGGAAATGAAAAGAAGAAATTTTGGATGCCTCATGGTGAAAATGATGAAAGAGGATATAGCTAAGAAACAGTGCTCTATTCTACTTAGCTAGTCTTATGAAAACCTGCAAATCTACTTTCAATTTTCGCCACAGAATCTAGAAATAGCTTGCCCCAATTGTACAATAAAAACGAAGCAGAATTCGCTGTCACCCTCTCCCGAGTATACATCTAGATTGTGGTATTACGTTTGGTTTCGGATACTTTACAGACTAGAGTGACTTATTATCTACCATGTTTTCTGCAAAACAGTTAGTGATAGGCTGTATTTCAAAGCACCTACATGCCACAACTTAAGTATCCTATCGATTGTTGATATACCAAAAAAAAAGGATCTAATTAAACACTGTTTAAAGGGGTTTACGAGGCCAAGACCAAACTTTCGTAGGTACTGTATACCATATTCTACGAAAATACTAGATATTTGAAAATTTAACAATTAGAAAAGTATTATTGCGAGTCTATTATCGACAAAACATAAAATGAGACGGATAATCATTACTTAAGTGTACTAAGAAAGCGAAGGTACAATCTCACGTAAATTAACAAGGATTACAAAACTATCAAAAGGGAGTTTGCCAGCGATTGCTCAAGTGAAAGTATAAAGTTAAATAGGTGGGGAAATAAGGATGAATACGAAAATAGAAGGGGAAAAGAGGGCGTGCAAGTTACATGAATATTTTCTATCGCAACCAGTGAAATAATATAGCAATCGCTTTTTTAAGTTTATTGAAGAACAAAGATAGAATCTTGCACTCTGATATCGACTTATCATCTATAGAATATAGATTCTATTAGACTGGGATTATAAAATGAAAACCGTGCTCTTAATCTTACGCGTATCACTATTGTGGCCAGGCCAGTAAGATAGAGAGAAGAAGTTCGTCCGCCCTGGCTTTTCCTGGTGCTTAGGTGGGCTCCCCTGATATCTCATAAACTTCCTCTTTTCATCATGACCAAGTTTACTAGTTTGAACCGGGGGAATAACCTGGTTTGGTAGTGGGAGCTCGGCTACAGGAAGAAAGACACTGTCGTTATGGTACGGGAACGCAAGCGGCCGGTGGTAATTTTCGGGAAGGGTCACAACTGGGACAGAGGTGGGATAGCGTGTCTGGCGAAAATGGTTTGGGGTTGACAAGCATATTCTCGGAGTGAATGAAGCCACGGTGGACTCGCGCGAAATAAAGCTATCCATAGAGGAAGAGCTTAGCGAGGAAAGCTTGGCGCGAAGTACGTCTGAATGACACGGTGGTGATTGCTTCAAAATGATGAATACTGCTTCGTATGGTCGCGTAAATAAAGGTTCCTTTCTCGCCTCTTCAGAATATTTAGCATGGAGTACAAACGAACGAGCTAACGGTGAAATATGAAGCCTAGGGGGCACGGCCAGCGCAACCTTTTCAGGCGTTCGCATTTCATTTCCGCTAACCAGGCTTAAATCTCCAGGTGCCATGATCTCTGACGTGAGGGAATGTAAAGAACATGTGGATTTGGTCGAGAAAGACGAAGCATAAATATTGGACATTATACAAATGAAAGTGGAAATTACAAAGGGCAATTGCAATAAGGGGTAGAGGAAAACCGGAGGAAAAAGGGAATACAAAAGAATATTAATATAGAGTTAAATAAAGCTGTTAAATGGTGAAATATGAAATGTGTTCTTCTTTTAAGCGCAATGTGCAACCCTGTGCAAATGTCGTTATTAATGATGAGAGGACATACTTGCAGGTTTTTTCTAACGGCTGAGCTGCCTCAATAGGAATCAATTAAATAGGATATTAATTAACTATTTGCCACCAAATTTCTCGGATGCCGAAAAAGCATTACCTGAATTTGCGCATTCCCTATGGCACTATCTCATTTGCTTCAGCATGCGATCCAACCTCCTTGCAGTCGTAACTACTTCGTCCCCCTTTTGTCATTCCGAACATTTATAAGCGGACAGGCATTAAGACTGCAGTGTTCAGAGCTGTTGCTCTCGTAATGTATTGCTAAGAAACCGATTAGTCACACCTTACCTCATTATCTTTTATTTTCGCCAAATAACACATCCATTTGGATTTGGCTAGGACGTAATGGTCACTTATTTCCTATACAACTGATCCATTTTTATGTATCCTACTAATATTTACTAAGGTGGTATTGAGGATCATTCCGCCCTTAAGGTAAAGGATAAGTTGAAGTGCGCGATAATATAACGTGAAGGATCTTTAACATGAAAAGGTATATGAGGTCTGCCCGAATTCTATAATGATGCTGGACAGCATTAGACTTTCAAACGTAGCCTGCAAGGTTTATTTAATTCCTCACCAAGATGCAAGGAGCGACATATGCTAAGAGGAGCTTGCCTTAATCGTATCTACGCTAATGCACCAAGTGTGACGTAATGGATTAAAATGCGTTGTAAAACGAGGATAAAACTAAGCCTTGTTAAGATGTGAAATAAAGAAATACAATGTATTGAAATAAATCTCAAATAACTTAATGAATAAGTATTAAAGCGTATGGGATAATGAGAAATATATGTATAAAATTTCATTGAAGTCTTCTCTCCAACATCGCTACTTACATCCTCAGAGTTCCTTATGATATGCGTTTCAGCACATAGATCAAATCCGATGCTTTCAATACGATTCCCCCTAGCGGATTCGTATACACGAATGGATAATCATTTGCCAGCATGCATTTATCCACATCGCGATAGAGCCCGATTGGGATCATCCCCTGGTTCAAACATAACTCCATGAACAAATCTGCATAGGTCTTTCCCACCATAGCAGGAGGCATCTCGAGGGTGCATAAATAGGAGGGATCTACCCCAAGCTCTGAGTCAAGCTCAACGGACCCCTGGTAACGTACTCCACACAGTAGTCGTACCACTTCGACCACGGCTGGTTTATGGAATGCTTGGAAGAGCAAGTGATCCAACAGGCTTCCCGAAAATGCTCCACCCGAGGCGTAGATTGTGGAATGAAAGATATCGCATGGGATGCGCTGGCGCTCCATCAAATGCAAGAACCGAATGCTGGTCGGGTCCAGTAGATCTACCATTACACGTTTATTGGCTTGGAATAGAGAAGTAGGAGGCATGTCAATGCCTTCCATATTCAAAGTCGCCGATTGGGTATTCTCAAAGGAGGCTCCAAGCGCTATAATTTGCTCCACTAAATGCCCAATCATAATTGCACTGCTGTCCGCGTATACATCCTTCGTCTGACCAGAACTAAACTGGGCCATGACCACTATCTCTCTCGCGCCTATCGCCCCCGCTCTTACCAAGTCGCTCTTTTTCCTGCAGTCGCCAACAACCCAGAAAACTCTGGGGAACATATGAAGATGCATGAACTCTTCTTCAGATGGCGGAGTGGATCGGAGTACAACCACGTCATAGAATTCATTCGCAATAAGATGTCGTGAGCGCAAAGTGCATACGAAGCGAAACAATTCACCCTCTCCCGCACACACTGTGATGTGATCACGCATTTCGCTCGCGCTCTCGATCACAATCATCTCCACTGAGAGGGGCGGATTTTTTAACAAGTAGCACAAGGGGACTTTCGCGTCAACATAAGGTGGAACAGGAAGTCCTATGTACATATCCTCAGAGGAAAAATTGCTTGCGTATGACAATGTCTTGGGAATGGGCTCTAGGGGATCAGAATATACTGTCTGCTGAGGTTTTGGGGAGTCACTCTGGAGGCCAAGGAAAGGCTGCAAGAGTGGACTGCGAAGTATTGTCTTGTTGCGGCCTAATCCGCTCATGTCGGGCCGTGACCCTTGCCCGGAATATCTCCGGAGATGATTGACTTGTTGTTGGAGGGATGCATAACTAGGGTTAGAATTGACGGATTGTTCAAATTGCAAAGTATCCTAATTAATAAAAAAAGGGAAAGATTTTTATCCACCAGTATCTATGATTAAGGTGTAAAAAAAATGATCCTACCAACTCGGCAATATAGTCGATTTCTCGAGGGCAATGGGCAATATAGATTAGCTCATCCCCGCTTTGCAGCTTATATTTGTCACCAGGATTGAGTACGAGATGATAGCCGTCATAGCGCTCCATGAAAATATTAGCTGCAATAAGGATCACCTGAAATTCATTATAGATATACTGGAATAGAAAGTAAGATATTAGTACTAAGACCTCTAGGATGTGATGTTATGAACAGTTTTGTTCATTTACCCATGAAATTTGCGAAAAGGTAAGCCCAACAAACACGGGATTGACAGGTCCTACATAAATCTCGTTTCCAAAACCATCACCTAATAGAAACAGCAAGTGATTGTATTTGAGACCTCACTAGTTATTTGAAATTTACTCTTATGCCCTCTTCTCTTACCATATTGCGCTTCCCACGGCTCTCTAATTTTGCCCGTCGAATCATTTTGATACAACAAATTCACAAGCAGGGTTGCCGATCCACGGTACAAACAATTGTACGCTAGGAGCACCTGCTTGTATTCTTCCACGCACAGTACTTCTCGTGCCATTTTTTGGAAAGCTTCGGTCGAGGGTCGAAGGTTGTACGTATAAATTGGGGCGGAGGAATGCACGTGAAAAGCCCAAGTCCTTAGTGTGTTGTGCTCGTCCTCTTCTACAGGGTTTTGAGCATTTGTATCCGCAATGATGAAGATAGCCTGGGCATACTTTGCGTTGGCACGTCGTAAGTCGTTTTCGTCTAGGGCCGAACCATGGAGAAAAGTGACCCGGCTACGGTACAGAGGAGTTTCTGCTAAACTTTTAATCTCCTTTGAGGGCTTATTGCGGAGCATAAATACAACACGTAGGTCGTTCACTGTGTACTCTGAATGTAGGAACCCTTTGAGAACGTCAACTACAGATTGGAGGTCATTAAACGCTCCGCAGACAATCACATATGGGTTGCGACCACGGGCATATGCTCCGCCACCCTCTGTTGGTTTAGAGATTAGATTAATTTTTTTTTTGGATGCGAATAAAGAGTGCACCGTCAACTGACCTTTTCGTTGCCTAAAAGCGTCTACAGTGGACCCAATCAGCCCGGGGAGCACTGAGAGCACGATGACAATCATAAGCATAATCACGACTTTGGCTGGTGAGGATTTTGGAGCATAATCGCCATATCCCACTGTTGAAATGGTAATCATGATAATATATCTACCCCGTACATATAATCACAAATTAGTTTCCTGCACACTAAATTTAGCAGAGAAATATCCTACAGAGAATCCAACAAGGTATACGGTATTGGAGGATCTGCGAATACCAGCTCGCAGTATTGAAACGCGCAGAGACCACTATATATAATGGCGGCAATATTGGTGATAAGAGTGATCAAATTACCAGTAGCGGAATCAATAAAATTGGTGGACGCTATTCATTGGGATATCGAGTGAGCCCTCATCTTTCAATGTTAAATTTACAACGAATCATACATGCGTTCTCGATATCCATTCGTAGAGACAGTGCCTTTTGAAGTCTTGAAACAACAACCCAACTTCGAATCCAATAGGGTACTGTAATATAAAAACGTGGAAAATGTTCATCCTTATTCGTGATCAAGCCAACAATAGTTACACTTACCATAAAGAAATTCCCCATTGATGACGAAGAGTGATACAATAAAGGGAACAATGGTAATAATATCAATAAGTAAATAAATACTTAAAATTTTTTTCCACCGATTATCACTAAACATGATGCCTTTTAGAATGAAGATTATTAGTAGAAAACACAAGCGCCAAAAAGAAAAAAAAGATATTTACGGGTGATAAGGGACAGGAGGTTCCAGAAGCTCATCGCCACTGCAATAATCCTATAGATTGAAAGAAAAATAAGATTAGAGCTTAAGAAAGGAGAGGACATATCCATTACCAGAAGAATCTAGGGCGATCAATAAAGAGAAATGTGGGGTTGAGGTTTTGAGTTGGTTTGCGGAAAGCGATCTCAACCAAATACAAGATACTAAATACATGAATGATCAACCAAAGTGGGCTTAACATCTTGAGAGAAAACGCCACAGGCTTACCAAAAGATCAAATCGACGAGGAGATCAATTATAACCTATTCGAAGAGGGTAAGGGAATAGAATATTAATGGTATCGGGAATATGGTCGTTACTTACAAACATAATAATTCGCTCTTTGCTTTGGAGGAGTTCGCTCAGTTTGGTACGGTACATATCAAAGTCGAACATGAGAGAAACCCAGGAGAGAAAGGTATTAAAGTTGCCGCCCTTTTCACTTTATGAACAATAAGGGATTAGGGGAGGGGAGGATATGGAGAGCGGTATTTAATTAGTCTTACGGCAACCGCTGCTCCAACTTGTGCAACTGATACGCTTTGCGCACTTGATCAAATGATTTTACGTTCGTGTCCCAATATTTCTTTAGTGGCCCTATTTTCCTACTTAGCTGCGCAACCATTTTATCTTCAGAGCTAGATACAACAAAGGTTGACATAAGTCGCAAAAACGAGATGCCCCATGATAGATTTTTTCACTTCAATAATACTCGTGTGTTATGTACAATAAAAACAAAAACCTACTTTTCATCGATCGCCTCCATGATATATTCGCCAACTTTCGACCTATTTTCCCCTAATGTTCGCAACCTAACCAGCGGGTTTGGCTTCCTATGTTGGATGTTTCGTTCCGTCGGGGATCTCTGAAATGACCGTGGCAGGATTGAATCTTCCGGGGTCACATTCCCGATAGATATTCTCCCTAACGAGGCACGGCGTGAAACAGAGCTTATCATGCTCTGTCTTCTTAGGTCATCGTTACTGGTTGAAATGAGGGGACCAGATGGATGATGAGAGGCATAATTGTTATAAATGTTGCCATTAGAGAACTCAGAGGATGAGCTACGCCTTCTCCGAGCTTGCAGCGATGTGACTCTAGAGTGATCCACATCGGTTTGTGAATAGCGGGAAGACGGTAGCGAAAAGGGAGCGGAAACGGAGTCTTCCAGAGGATGTGTAATTGAAACATTGGGGCGAGAACTATCAGAGTCAACAGAAATAGTCATATCATCGCTCCGATGAGCCATGGTGCAGAAATTGATCTATCGCCGGGCGAGAAGGCCGTGGTATGCTAAATATACATTTCAAGATACCCTTGAGTTTATAACTACTCGTTCTAGATACATATCGGACTCTGAAATTCCCATTACACTAAATTTCCACTCCTATAATTCCAAGCAGATCGCATTTGATAAAGTTTTATATACACTAAATAAAGATTAGCCCAAACAAACACAAAGGGAGAAGGGCTCTGTGAAAGAAGCCAAAATGGAGAAACAACAATAAAGCCGAATGACGTGGGATCCGGCGGCCCTCGCATTAGAGGGGCTTGTGGGCCCGCCGCTTTTCCCATCCATAGGGAGGAGTTGCCCGGTTGGAGAAGCCGTCGAATTTTGGCATGTGCCATTTGAGTTGCACCCCGAGACCTATCAAGAACATGATCGCAACGCCCACAAGAATGCCATACACACGTCCACCCGAGAATTCAAATTTCCCACCAGTGAGGAACGAGTGGACTGCGTCTGCAAAACCTGTGCGCGCAAAGAAATCCACACCAAGGAAAAACGCGAAAGCGCCAAGGAAGGCGGTCGCCGTGGCAACGACCGGCCGTTCGAGGAAGATTACAAGTAAGATCCCGGCCAGAACAAACACGGCGATAAAGATGCCTCGACCAGTGGAAGACTCTATTAGTCCGTTGGCTTTAAAGGCGAGCAGATACATTGCGACAGTATACCCGGCCAAGCCTCCCAGCACATACACTCCAAAATGCCTTGGGAAAAAAAGTAAGTCATCAAATAGTCTCCCGATTAAAGAACATCCAGTATTTACCAGCAGCAGCACAGTATAAGCCCGGCAATAGCTCCGACAATCAGGGATACTGCCAGAATAAGCGATGGATTTCCAGCCGCCGGACTATTTAATAGCCCAATGGCAGCTAGATTAGACACCGTGTACAACCCGATCATGAACTAAATTTCCCATAAAGAATTAACCAAAATAAGCGAGCAAATGGACTGCGAGAAATGTACCATTGTCAGCTTGAAGAATCGATAACCAAAGAAGCAAAGATAAATCCCCACGCATATTAAGACTACACCACCAATGCCAATGGGAACCGGCAAGGGACTATTGTTGCCAGTGAGAACTGGTGGTGGTTGCTGTTGCTGTTGCTGGCGCTTGTCTAATGGATGACCCATAATCTGCAAAAATAGCAACAACATCACAAATATTCTTAGCCAGCGAGATGGAAATGTAGACATTTTAAAATCTGGCAGGAAAGGAATGGGTTAGGAGAATTGAAATGGCAAGAAGGAAGAAATGATGTGTAGATGTGAGGTATGGGCCAAGGTATATTGAGTATGAAATTAATTTTTGCTTAACTATTTAATTTAGAATAAGGAAAAGTGGGTGGAGCTTTTTTCTTATTTGCCTGTAATTCGTGTATCACTCTATCAGTCTTGGCCTGATTCGAAATGAAACCCTCTCTTTATTGGATGCTTGGGAAGAGTATACAAAAGTACAAAAAGACTCTAAACAACGGGCGGTGTGTCGCCAGCTTGGGGTGGGATGTACGTGGTATCCGGGGACGCCTCCGCATCTGATGGCACCATAAAATCCTTGGACTCGTACATATAGTGTTTCAGTAGCGCATCTTTGGCAGCCTTTGAAAACAGAGAAATTGAGCATATTACACATTAAATCCAACCCATGGAATTCCATATATTACCCGAAACTCTGCCATTTTGATGGAAGATCCATATCCTTCACCAATCTTCTCATTTCCTGAAAAGACGCCTACGATGAATACTGGGGAATTGGAGAGACGACCTGTTTCTTTGAGAATTCTATCCAAGTACTAAGGGTCAGCAACGTGAGGAATCAATTAGTGTGCCGGTATTTGCCTATATACCTTGATACAGGACTCTGCCTATTTTGTCGTTTCATAAGCGTAGAAAGATATCGTTTCGGCTCTTTGATTTCAATCAAAGAAGTGATGTCAAGTTCACGCGAGAGTATATATGAACGAATGAAATTGCGTGCGGCAATGGCTCCTTTGTCTTGGTAAATAGCTCCTATTAACGCGCGCACTGCCTGGGCCATGACAGTAGGCTGAATAAGTTTAACCGGTTCACTAGGCTAAACCATAACATCAAACGCAATTATATTAATATACATCACAGAGGTGGGAAATGCTTGACTAGAGTTTACTTCAGGTCGCGTCCATCGGATAATGTGCTGTAGTCCCACTTCTTCACCAAACTTGGTGAGAGATTGTCGGCCAATAAGCGTAAATATCGCGTTCTCTAGTGCGTCGTTAGGCAAATTGGGAAACCGCGAGTGCAAATGCTCCGCGACATATAGCTCAAGGACTCGTGCACCTAATATTTCATGGGATTTCAATAAGTGTCAAGCGTAATTTTATCATGTAATTCAATAGACTACCAAGATATTGCAATCGTTCATTATGAGGTTCAGCTCCTTGCTCAAAAGATTTATGGGTCACGGCCTGCAGCAGAAGAGAGGGATCAGAGAATCGCAATCCAAGACGAGCGCTAGTGGCGACAAGCGTTGGATTAATCTCAATTTTTGCTGGCTGAACCTCAGTTTCAGCATTGAACAGTGTGCTTGTTGCATGATAAAGATGTCTTGATGATCTCGGGAATGCTCCTTGAAAATATTGGAGACACGTATTAAAGCTAAAGCCATCGGTATATTTCCCAAAATAAATCCTACCTCTCAAAGCAACCTGTGATAGAACACCCCGCACACAAGTCAATCTACTTACTACCCTTGTCGCCATTTACAAATCGACCGGTAAGAAGGTTATTCAAGAGTAAACACTTCACTCAATCTGAGTGACTGTTTCCCGAGAGAATAAATAATAATGCGCCACTTTCTTATTACTTCAATTGAAATTTAACAGTAGCCCTCTTTTGGATCGTAAAAACTGCCAGGATGGAGACAGATAAGACAGAAAGCGAGCAAGTCAAGCTCCCGCAGGTACAATATTAGGAGGGTATTTGTATGTGTTCATTTTATTTAAATTTCGTTTCCTTCTTCTTTAAAGAAACGCTACTTCCGTCAACGAGCCCATGCCAACCCATTCTCTGATCACTACCTTGAATAGTAAGTACTTCTTTTTATCATTATATTTGCAATTTCTAAACAATCAGTTTTGTATCTTGAAAGTCCACCAAATCCAAAAACAATGGATTGGTCCAAACACTATCCTGCACTTCCCGATAAGAAAGTTGAATTCGCAGATATTGGTTGTGGATATGGGGGTCTCCTTGTCTCGTTGGCACCTCTGTTTCCCGAAACACTTATGCTTGGAATGGAAATTCGTGTACAGGTAGAACAATACGTATGGGAACGAATTCAAGCTCTAAGAAAACAGCAACCAGGCTCGTATGAGAACGTTTCAGTAATGAGAATGAATGCAATGAAATTTTTACCCAATTTTTTCGAAAAGGGACAGGTAACCTCCATTCTCTTGATATTATTATGCATGATACTTCAAAACAAATGACATTCTTAATATAGCTTTCGAAAGTATTTTTCCTTTTCCCCGACCCACACTTCAAAAAGAGAAAGCATAAAGCTCGTATCATTAGGTAAATTAGAACGCGCTTAGAAATACTCTGGATCATATTCAAGGCGTTAATTAACTTTGATTCTTCTTTTAATTAAGCCCAACTCTGCTTGCTGAGTATGCCTACGTAATGAGAGTAGGTGGAATTCTCTACACAATTACCGATGTCAAAGACCTCCATGAATGGATGGTAAAACATCTAGACGGACACCCTTTATTCGAGCGTTTAACTGATGAGGAGTGTGTAAGTTAATGAATAGTATTTCACAAGGTTGCTCAAAAAAATTTATATATATATTTGTTGCATAGGAAAATGACCCCGTTGTTCCCTATGTGCGGACATCAACAGAAGAAGGAAAGAAGGTTGAGCGGAATAAAGGGGACAAATTCTTGGCTTGTTATCGGAGGATTGCCGATCCCGCTGGGGAGGACTAGAGTTGTCGAACTATTCTTATGTAATCCAGAGATTGATTGGTATTTTGTAAAATTGAATAGGAATAAAGGAACTTTAGTATGGATGCGTGGATATAGATACATGGTGTATATTGCAAAATAACATAAGCTTGAGCGGAGTACTCAAAACAGTTAAATGACTTTTCAACGTTAGAGTTGTTTAATTTTATACCCATTCAATGGGATTTAATATCATAGTTATTGTAGGCACTAGCTTTTTCATTCAAACTTTTAAAACAAAACATGTACTTCGGCCTAGAAGGCGTGTTGTTTCTCATTCCATTTTCAGTGCAAGCAACTATCCTAGTTATAAGCTAATTCTGGGTAAGGATACAACCAACCTTTCATTAAATGTCACCTTAGCTTACTACCTTCTATATCGTACATTTTCCCGATACCACTCTTTTAATTTATAATATTTTCGACAATACCCTTAGTTCTCAGTATGAAGGGTAGTCGATTTTTTTTCTAATGGACTTAGACGATGAGGTAGAATGCTTGTACGCTCTTAATAGCCCTTATACTTGGATACAGAAACAGCACATCTAATATGTGAGGCTATAAATCGGGTGTAATGGGAAGAGAGATTGCCGGTAGTGAAAAGTATCAACAGCAAAGTAAAGGAGCTGAGTGAATGAATAGTTAATTACCTGGCAGTGTTTCCTAGTCTTTATACTCTGAGTCTTTTCGAACGCTGTAGTATTTTAAGCGTAAATTACAACCCCACATTATTTCACAGTAAATTTATCTAATCAGAATTTTCCCATTAAATTTGCCTTTGGATATAATCTTTCCGAGATTAACTAATGAAAATGCAAAAAATGAAAGCTCCCTAAACATGTTTCTCAATTGTTACAATAACATGTGAAAAACCAAACACTGTTGCGAAAAAATATAGAGACTCAGAGTTTCAATTAATCTTATGAATAATGTAAAAATATGCTTCCCTCGGAGCATACTCAATACTGAGCGCACATTTAATTCTAGTAACACCTTTAAACCATGCTCTGCTTGGTTAGCCATATTCGTTACCTGTGAATTTGAGCTCCGCTGTCAAATTAACTATATTGGTTGCATACAACACAAGAGGCGAGATGAGATCAAGTTACGATTGCACGTGTAATTAATGTGTATGGATAAATTTGTCGTTAGAGGTTTCGAGCTCAAAAATATTTATTTTTCCACTAAAGTCTCGATTGAGACCCATTGACATAGGACACATATTTTAAAATCTCTCAAAGTAATGTTTTCCAAACTACTAGCAATTGCATTTCAAGCATGTCTTTTGTTGTACACGTTCAAAGAACCTGCTAAGAATAATCTGAGAGATCGTGTTAAATCTGAAGGGTTCCTCGGCTTCTTCTTCGTGAATATTCTACCTTACGCTGGCGTAATTTTTGTACTAGGAAATGTAAGTTGGTTTATTGTGGCAATGGAACAAGAAAGAAAGATGTCTCCATTCATGAGGAACACGAGTAATTCGAATTTATCTCAATGGACTGGAAATGACGTTGCAAGTTTTCTACTCTGTACTCTCGGTGCTGGGCTGCGCATTTGGTCGCTCCTTACCCTCAAGGATTTCCACTCATTTAGCCTGCGGATACGTCAGGGCCATAAGCTAATTCGCACTGGACCATACAAATATGTGCGGCATCCTTCTTATACAGGTTTAATCGCAAGCATATTGGGATTTTCTGTGTTTGTGTTCTATCGGCGGTTATTTTCTTGCTGCATTCCTACCTGGATTGTCCCAATTGCAAACAATCCTTTTGTATGGTTAGCTGGCTTCCTGTTTTCATTGATTTTTTTGAAGGCACGTGTAGTCAAAGAGGAAATAATGCTTGCGGAAAGCTTCCCTGATGATTGGAAGCAGTTCAGCGCTAGTCGAAAGAGGTTTATACCGTATATTATTTAGTGACCCGAATGGGCAATATCTAATTATAATAATTTAAGTGGATTAGTTAACTAGTGTGTTTATTTAGAATCGTTAGTTTCTTAAGTTGTTGTATTTTTTATTACAGTGTTATATCTTTGAATAAAAATTATATATTATTTATATTTGAAATCATGCTCAGTAATGTTGGTACTCAAAAATATCTTTTTACTCTAAACAACTAGTTTTTACAGAATAGGAGTTAACAGTTCAAATAATAGAGGAGATTTTCTATTTCAAAATAACCAACAGTATTGTTCCAACTACACCAACTAAAAATGGACATAAATTTCTAGTCATTGCAACAACTTTATTTCACTAGACTCTCTTTGCACTGCTATTATCGCTTTTATCGGTAATATATTTCACGTAGCCGAATTCTCGGTACGCTTGATAACAGGCTTTTTCAAAGTCTGAGAGTAAAGACACTAAGCCAGAGTTGGATGGTGTTTGGGCAGTCGAAGTTACCAATCGCACTGCCACATTTATTTCTCCTTTAGGACGCAAATATATATCGCCACTTGAAAATTTATCCAAGGGCAACCATTACTTCAACCAGCTACAACTGCTCCTGACCTCTCAATGTATTAATCTTCTCATAACAATATCGATGCCTATTTTTAGAATGTTCTAAGATAAAAAAATTATGGCTCAGGGGGGGTTTTTTTTGATCAAAAGTGAGTCTTTATTGTTTAATAAAACTCTAAAATACAATCGTTACATTATTAAAAGTAATAAAATGAGAGAAAAGCTAGATATTAACGCGGTATTGCAATTCGGGATAAGTTGATCATGACAAATTTTCTCCTCAAATGGGTAGATGAGAAATAAAACTCAACTAACTGTGGGTATAAGAGAACGACTTGATAGGTGATATGGAGAGAGAGATATGAAGAAAGAGAAGGTCTAGTAGTAGGGGCTACTGCTTTCACCGCGCCCATTTTACACCACCTGCTTCGGAACTGTTCAATTTGTCGCTTTTTTCGGGCTCTTGTTAGTTCGGCTCCTATAGCCTCCTCAATATCCAGCTTGGCCCGATTGATGATGGTTTCGGATGAGGCTCGAGTGTAAAATTATGGCTCAGGGGAAACTGTGACTGCTTGTTAAAATGACTGATTGAAAATCTAAAATCAAGAGTCCAATCACAGATGGAAATTGGACAGCTTGACCGAGTGGTTAAGGTGTATGACTCGAAATCATATGGGCTCTGCCCGCGCAGGTTCGAATCCTGCAGCTGTCGTTTTTGTCATATTTTAATTTAGGTAATAACTTAAATTTCTCACAGGGATAAATTATTTTTGTTTATAAATTACTGTTATCAATTATTAGTTCTTTTTTCCGCTTTCCAATGATATCTAAACCATTTACTCGCTGGCTTTTTTTAAATAATTTCTAGACTATGTTGTATGTTGAGAATATTTTTCTCTCTATAACGGATATCTTTCTCTTAAATTGCTTTATTATTTACTCTTGAGACTAAAGTCTATGTCCTTTCTATTATTGCGTAAAATCGTTGTTATTAATGGTCGTTCAAGCAAACAATATCCAGAGGTTCAAGCACTTACCGACTCTATTATACCAAGGGCTGACCGAGCAGCAAATGACATCAAATTTGAAATCTAAACAGGGCAAATCATTAGTAAATTCGCTAATAAAACTAGCATTTTATTATATCTATTACCTCATTGACCGATTTTCCAAGGATTGCCACATCTTCAAGTCGGCGGTCGAGGAAACGGAATGTCTCTTGGAAATCTGGAGAGCTATCTTGAGTCATGAATAGCTCTTTATAAAAAGGTGAGATAAGGCGGTGTGGATTTTAAGGTATATTGCTTTACCTGTAGAGCTGTACACAGCCGCTAGGGTTGCTCTCTTACTATACCAATTCATCTGTTAAGAAGAGTTAGTGTTTGAATCTGAAAATTACAAATTTAGAGGTTTTACATCAGAGCTTTTATCTCCAGCTAGATACCACATGTCATCCACAAGCTTTTGCAAGTGGGTCAAAGAAGTGGCTGCTTGTGTTGGCTGTGCCATAATAGCCAGAGCCTAAACAAACGGAAGAGATTAATATATGTATTAAGGGAAATAGATGGTTGCTGAGTATACCTCTGGCCATTTTGTAATGTAAGGTCGCATCATATTGAGTCGCACCTGGCACATAAGTCGAATTTTTTCATGTGTGCGAAGCCTTAAAAAGAGATAGAGGATAATTAAAGCTGGGTTCGTCGAGATTTAGCTGTTTTACTAATGTTTTCTTACCCTTCAAGTTTTCCCTTTGCGTCCACATTCAAACGAATCCTACAGTCTTCAAGAAAATAGTTGACAAGATCGGCAGGACCTCCGGGGAACATACCGCGTGCTACCGATGGCAAACCCATACGCTCAACTGAGGTTGCCAGAGCATTTTCCCAGCCAAATTCTGGCACCAGTGAAAGAGCTGCTCTCAAAATTTCTGAAGGTTTATCATTGGGTGGGTTGATGTTCAGTTCAGAAAAACTAAAAATGTAACAAAAGTTATACTGCATTCAATTTAGTCGACAATAGCTTTACACTTAATACTTTATCTCTTCTGTCTTTTGAGCTTTTCTCTCGCTTTCCGAATTTATGGCACCACTCTCGGTGGTAGTCTGCAATTGTCTCTGCAAAAATAGTTTTTTCGATACCATAGGAAGAGGAACAATTGATCGCTTACACGCAGCAGATGAGAGCAGGAAACATCTGCTAAGTGGTCGAGAGTGAAGTGCACGGGATACTACCATTTCTTACAGAGTTAATGAGAGAAAAAGTAATATTCGAAATGGTTTAATAATCTTGTATCTAAAAATCAGTCGACATCTGTAAATTTTCATTAACTGTGGCTTGCGAAGATTTTTTACTCTCTAATCTTTTTTGCAAAGAGAGATCTAGCCAGATGGCAATGGAGCCTATATCCGTGACTCCTCAACTCGACCACCTTAAGAAGCTGGCCAAAAGTTGTGAACAACTGAGAAATGTCGCAGAATCACTTATTAATATCAAAAGACATGCATGTGAATTGGATGATGATTCAGAGGTAAGATCTAAATTGAATTTATGGCTGGGGATTGAGGTGACATTGTTGGTTTTATTTTTTGTAACAGACTGAAGCGAGTCTCTTGGAGAAAATCAAGCCGCTTGTTCAACAGACCCACATGATTCAAATGACTCTCAAGCGTTTGAATCGCAAAACATTTGTTCACACGCGTAGTTCTAAACTAAGTAGCGCGGAAAAGAAAGAGCGTCTTGAAGACTTGTTTCTACGGCTACATAACTTACGATGTGAAAAGGCACATTACCGAACCGAGATATCGAGATATCAACAAGCAGAGTATGTGTTTATTCTAATATAATTGGCGCAGTTCTCTAAGCTGAAAGCTGCCCCTTAGATATCTTTATCATGAGGTCGCATTATTACCCGAGGAAGAATTTGCCGCAGTTGCTCCTCAAGAAATGCTTAAAGAAGAAGAATCGCACCAGAGATTTCTTAATCGTTTAAAATTTGAAATGGGAGAGAGAGAAAGGTATGTCCACACACTTTGACTAGTTGATATTTTTCACTCATATATCAATATTTAGGCTAATAGAAGAAGTAAATCGTCTCAAAGAAGCTAAAGAGACTTTGATGAAGGAAAATAAGCAGAAAAGAGCAGAGCTGAAAAACTTGGATGATCAATTAGACGATTATTTAGCTGTAAGTACGATACAAATCCATACAACAATTATACATTCTCGATGTTTAATTTTTTTTCTAGAGATCAAAACCGCTACAGGATGCTTTGAAGATCCCGATTTCTGCGACTCGAAAACAGCGGGACAATTCAATGCTACTACCTCGCCCACTATATGTTTTATACCGTCAAGCAGTTGGTTTCTCGGATGCATTTGGTAAATTAGATAAGGATATACGCTATTCACTACCCTTTAGCTAGACCATATCTCCTTTAGAAAACTCTGTTCGTGTTGAAATCACTGGCGATATCTCGGCTGCAGCATCTTATGCTGAGAATCAGAAGCGTCCCATCTCTACACCAGCTCCACAGGCACTTAACTCCTCATTTATGAGTAATCCATCTTCAGTGGTTGTGCTTGATGAAGGAGAGGGAGAAGAGACTGAGGCAGGGAAGAGACATCATGGAAAGCATTCCTCACAGACAGATAAACAAGATATATATCGACGTCACCCTCTTGAAGTCGTGATTTCAATACGAGATGGAGGTAAAGCCCTATTTTGCAAATTTGTGAATATAACAAGAATCCTAATATTATTTATTCAGACTCAAGTGAGAACAAATTCATCGCAACGCTTAAGTTTTCGTATCTTATCCAGTTGAACATTGTCGTTACTGCATTATTGGCAATGGAGGGATGGAATCCGGCGGATGAGCCGTTATGTGATCTCTTTCCAGGAGATACTGGAAAAGATTCACCAAATCCCGCAAATGCGTATTTGTTTAAAGTTGGGTGAGTTTATATTTGCCAATAATATCTGTCATTGAACCTCTCTCACAAATTTGCTTGCAGAGATCATTTCTTTAATCCAAAGGAGGCGGGTGGCTATGCTTTCAACTGGGCACAGCGGCTCTGTGGGAATGATTTTGCTCCGCAACAACAGCAGGTAGTTCACGAAGCAGTGATGGAGCGGCCATATTTTGCAAAAGTAGTGGAGATGATCAGAGCATATGTGAAGGAACAAAAGAAATAGAGTGAACAAAGAAGAGGGAACGAAAAAGAATAATTTTAAGAATTAAACTCCTTGATTTGTTAATAAAATACAGTAGAACTGTTTTTGTATATTTAATCCAGTTGAAGCAAGGAAAACTTAAATTTAAAAAAAAACCCATTTAAATATATAGCAGCACTAAAGAACCTCGTGCTTGTTGAACTGCTCAGCAAGATGTGATTTTTTGGGATGAGAGACGGATATACTCGAACGAAAGTCGTGCAAGATAATTATTTGCTCCATCTAAAACAATACCCTATTAGTTAGAATTGCTTTGAATCCAATATTTTAAAACTATTCATATACTTTTTTCTCTATTCGATCTACAAGATCTTCGAGCTCTTCGACGAGCAAAGAACTTTTCAACTTGCTTCGACTTTTCAAAGTTTGATTCGTTTTGTATTCCTGAGTATAGTTATGTAACCTTTTGAGAAAAGTGAGCAAGAGATTTTTAAGCAACGGATAATTATGAATATACATTTTAAGCCGATATAATTCTTCTTCTAGTTGCCTAATAACGCGTCCGATGCCCAGATCCTCGGACTTAGTTGAGTAGTTAGTATTTCGAGGATCGACTATAATAGATAGAGATTAAAAAAGAAGATTAATATGAAAATGTATAAAAAAATATTTATGCTAGATTATACCCGAATTTCTATTTTTCCAGCCACAATTCGGGCATCTAGCTTGTTGAATAGTCTGCCTTCTAATTTTTCGTTCAAATGCAGGAATATTGAATCGTTCCTAAACGATAAAGTTAAAAATATGAATTGTGAAAAGAAAAATATTAATCAATCTGATAAACACTTCATCAAGGGTGGGTTGTGTGAGTAACTTTTCATGAAATCGCTCCTTCTGTAATTCATCTTCAATCTCTGCTCTTCTTCGAGCACTTCGTTCTTTTGCCAGCGTATAACGAAGCTTCTAATTACAATATGTTCAGAAATTAATAAATAGGCTTGAAGTATACCATGTAAGGATATGTAACTAACTCTCAGCGTGTGCTCCTTCTTTATTTCCCTCTGAAGCTTCTTGACCTAGAGTAAGAATACAATCATATTAGCGATGCCATTGTATAAACCAAAGCAATCACTATTAATTCACCTCTATCATATTCTTCCATGATTCATTCCCAGTATCATATTGATTTGTCTCTTTCCTCAGTTTCCCCATCCTACCTTCAGTCATCGCCATTTCATTATCGATTACCTGCGAATTGAGTTGCGAGTTATTTATGCCGACTGCAGGTGATTGGTTCTGATATTCAATATAGTTTTTTCCAAAGGTTGCATGTCTAATGCCACTAGATGGTTCAGTACTCGGGTAAGGCTGATCTGGAATTCGAGAAAAGTATTTTCTCTCACTGGGTAGCCGACGATCAAGTTTTGAAAAGCCAATGGAATGGGAATCATGCAATGGCTCTTGATGTATACCCAACATAGAGCTCGCATTTAATCGTGCGTTCAACTCAACTTTGTTCAATTGTCTACTTGGAATAGTTGTTTTGTCTTTAGCTTCTTCTGTGTGGATGTGCGCATGATACCAGCGTAACTCCTGTTCAATCTCATTAATACGTTGTTGTGAAAGATGGAGTGACTCTTTCTCATACTCTAGCTCCTGCTTTTTGCGAAGAAGTTGCTGAACGAGAGCTTTGAAACTAGAGTGAATAATAGGTAACTCTAACATTTGTAAATCTGTACTTACACCCGGAGCCACCTATAATAGGTAGGTGTTCCCTGTCTGCAACAACACTCTTTTCGCTTTTCAGTGGAAGATGGTCTTGCTTTCTACTACTAGCCTCCTTATCTTCGGTATTTTGATAGGCGTCATTATTTTGAATATATTGTAGGCGTCGCGACATAGCCTCATAAAAGCTTTCACCTTTATATTTGCTATCTCCCTCATTTGAGTGAGCTACAATATCGTTACTGCAAATGCGATCAGAACTATTGTTTTGTTCCAAATCTCCGCGCCTTGCGATTGCGATTGGGAGATGCAGCTGGGATTATAGAATAGAATTGAAAAGAAAAAAAATCATTTAATTATATATCTTAAAATTCTCCAATTAACTAGCACTCACATAATTAGGTGTATTTTCAACAGATTGCCCTTGCTCCTCGAAGAACTCTCTAATGCTATTTCTTTTTTCCAATTCTTTAGTTTTCCGTTCTTGCGCTTTGGAATTCGTCCTCTCCATAATTTGCCGCATAAATCTAACTGTCCCATTTCTCCGTCCTATATTTTGCATATTCCGATCTCGGCCAAGCGTTTCAGAAAGATATACTCCACTTGGTTCTGATGCACTTCGATCTGTCACTAATTGATTTTCTACGCGATCGGGATGTGAAGTAGACGTGAAAGTTTCAGATGGAGCTCGTACTAATTCCATGGTTTTATTATTATGAGAGGGATTTGCGCTAGTTATACTGATCTGTTGATAACGTTGAGGAAGAGATGTAACGTCAGATTGAAAAGTATTATTCATTTTAAACGTTTTAAAAATGAGAGTCGAAAGTTACGCGACTATGCAGTTGATGATTAGCTGGGATTAATTTAATTTCATTGGAAATACTTTGGCATTTAATTCATACTCTGAAATCCAACTTATACTAACTACCCAAAAATCCTAATCCCGTCTTTCATAAAGCAAACCCAACTTTTAAAAATTATAGTATTATAAAAAAGCTTATCTTCCTATTTGACCTTCATTTAGTAACATTATGAGAGGATAAGTGTTCGGATATAATATGCGATAAACATCTCTAAAAAGTAACTTGTAGAAATGATGTATGATTATAGAAATTAAATAGAATAGCGGTGGGAGTAACACCGTTACCAGTAGATTGCTAATAAGCCTGAGAGCAGCTACTTTAGTTATAAAATAAAAGAGGAAGCTGAGTATCAGGATGATACCTTGGTATCAAGTTAATGTTAATTTTTATGATTTTTGTATTCAACTCGTTGAGAAAATGATATTGCAATTCTATACAAGTTAAATATAATATTTGTGAGATAAGTTAATGTACAGGCAAAACAGTGAAAATGTAACCACTGAGAATAACTACAAAAATAAACTCGCATTAATATTTAGATATTTAATAATATCCATTGTATCCATATACACGTTGAAGACCTAAAGCGTGATCCATCCGTCGCATCCTCTCCCTCCTTTCGCGCTGTATACGTAGTGCAGTATCAAGTGCAGCAATACGCTCTTGTCTAGTTTTGGGAGTGCTATTAGCAGTTGCAGGTTTCAAAGGAGCCATCGCCTCGGTCCGTTCATCTGCATCCAAATAACGTATATTCGCGCGACATCGTTTCTCTAGGCGTGGCGACGAAGCATCGCTTCCATTTTCGGCCCCGTCGATAAATCGTGAAGTATCGGGGCGAGATTCTAAATATCTGAGGAGAAGGCTTTTAAGAAAATGGTAATCAGCAAGTGAATGTAAAAACTATACCTTTGGAATCCGCGTGTTTCCAATTTCTTTATAATTGACGTAAGTGATCTCCAGGGGAGTAGCCATTCCGCCAGTCGTTTTACAGCGATTTCATAAGAGTCAGTGTTCTCATTCGGCTTCACTCTTTCCCCTAATAACAACAATGAAGGACCCTTTTATTAAATATACATATAAGATATTTCGTACTTAAATGATAGAATTTGGCAAGAGCTCTCAACTCTTCCTCATCCCACGGCTCATTTTCCGGCTTAGTATTGTGATTGTATTTTCTGACAGAAAGAAGCATTAATGGCTCTCTGATGCTAGACTACAAAAAATGAAACCAATTAGTGAAAAAAGAATGAATCATTTTAGAAGAATGAAATAATTTACACCATCGCTATCTAATTTGCGGGATCCACTCTGAACAATGTGCCATTGTCCCGGACCTGCAGCTTCTATAAGAAATAATGTAGAACACTGAATGTTGATACTAATAGTGATCCCTACTCACCCAGACTGCTAGATACCGGCATTAAATCTTGCGATTTAAAGTCCAGCAAAATTCCGAGGCCATCGCCATCATCTTCAGCTGTCGCCATTTTTTTATAATAAAATTAAATGTGAATAATAACCTTACGCGAAAAAATTTACCTGTGACGCGTAAAAAGCTCCGTGACTTTTCTGTCATTTTTATATTTCTTTCTATTCAATTGAATCAAGAAATTCATTTAGCCAAAATATGAACTTATATACTACCCCACGATCAAAGGCACGTAGACCTCCGCCGAAAATTGAACTTACTGAGGATCAAAAAACGATGATTCGCGAGGCGTTTGAGTTGTTTGATGGGGATAAAGATGGCGCTCTCGATTATCATGAATTGAAGGTAATAAGTTTTATCGGTGTAAATCAGGAAAATAACATTAAAACCTGAATACTCTATAGGTGGCAATGCGTGCACTCGGTTTTGACGTGAAGAAGTCAGAAGTGTTAAAACTACTACGGGAACACGATAAAACAGGAATGAGTTTAATGGAATGGGACGATTTCAACAGAATAAGTTGGTTTATTTCTTTTGTCTTTGGATATGCTCACATCGTGCTTATAATTCTCAACTATATTAGTGACTGAGTGGATATTGGCGAGAGATCCACTCGATGAAATTCGACAAGCATTCCGACTCTTTGATGACGATAATACAGGAAAGATATCCATCCGAAATTTACGCCGCGTTGCCAAGGAACTCGGCGAGAATATTGACGACGAAGAATTGCAAGCAATGATTGATGAATTTGATTTAGACGAGGACGGCGAAAGTAAGTGGATGTCCTGGTCATGTATCGGCCATTCATTCCCTATTTACATATCATTTCTTCACCTTCCAAATAGTTAACGAACAAGAGTTCATTGCAATAATGACAGACGACCGGACCTAGCTACACTTGCTAGCATTTTTTATCAATTTGTTTTGTATATCCATACTCTAGTTTCCTGCAAAATAAGTAAAATGCTCTTAAATTAATTGGTAATCTAAAAATTAGCCACCTATGTGTCAATTATATTAAAGTTCTTTTCCATTCATCATTTTGCCACCTTATTTAACCACCTCACCATTTTTTTCATTTGACAAAAATTTTCAAATTCTATAAACAATTCAGCATTGATAACTTTTGAGCATTCCTGGAAGAAAAGCTTCGTGAGATCTTTCTAAAGATTGTTTTTGATATACATTCTTTTATTGAATCTACTTTTGTTATATAATTAATGATATATTCTACAAAGGGTAAAAGCACCTCAGAAAAAAGACAGAAGCCGCATGCTGCTAATAATCTACAAGAATCGTTAAAACTTATTAAAGGCATGTCTCTTCTGCATTAAATGATTTGTCACCACACTGGCACAGCGAAGGTTTATTCCTTCGACTATTATCTTTACTAGAGACATTCAATATTGAACCTTCGCTCGTCTCGTGCAGGTACTTTTTAATTGGTACTTGCAATCGGGGTGCAAAATGTCCTTTCTTACATGACAAGAGCATACGTGCTGAAAGTGTAATATGCCAATACTATCAAACTAATGAATGCCGCTACAGAGACCGTTGTATAGTTTGGCACACTAAATCGCCGGAGAGAACATTATCCATCAAAAATAGCTTCAATAATATAATAACTTAGAGCATGAAACCAGATCACTCTTTTCCTCTCCTGAACTAGAAGCCAGTTAATGCTCCACTATATCCCAAATGAAGAGAAAATTTCAACCACACTCACCCAAAGCAACTTTTCTCTTGCCTTTTCCTCTTCGGTGGATGTGGTAAAGGGAATATTTCCTGCATCTCTGACGTAGCTCTTGGATCTGGTAGAAGAGATAGAGATGGGAGATCCTGGTCTAGCCGGATCACTTTCTCCACAATCAGAGGTCGACTTCGACTCTTATTCACATATCCTACAGATGTCGCTTAATTCATCCTTTGAAGGTGTAGTAAAGAATAAGGATCCTTGTAAACCGCAGTTGTCTAGCGACCTCTCTTCATTTGGTCAACAACTTAATAGTTCAATGCGTAATCCTCTCCCCTCTAATACAACTAGCAACATGTCTAATTCAATACTGCGCTATCACGATCAGCCATCACGATCAGCCATCACAAGAGCATTGCAAAACTAGTTTGGATGCAGCATTACTACTACTGATCCAGCTTTGATGAACTACAGCGGCTCTTATACGATGCCCTATGAGGTCCACTATTTCCATCCCGCTTCTCTATTTTACTTTGGTGCAATGTTGAATAGTGCCTTTCAAACTCCTAATTCCCCTATATCATCTGCCAAGTTTAACATGGAGGATACACTAACAAATACACTGGAGCAATATCAAATGTACTCAATTTTAGACTATTTTTACCAGGATACATATCCACTCATGACCACCACCAACATTGCTTCTTCACAGCATAAAGACCATCAAATATACGATCTAGCCTTAGGTAGAGAATCTACATTTGTGCCTACATCAACCACAGAGTTGCTGCTAAACAGTGCAAACTATGCTGCTGTAATTATGCTATCATTTTCAATGCATTTGCTTTATTAGATTCCCGCTAACTGGTTTACTCTACCATCAGCAAAAACGTTTCCCAGCAGATAGCCTATATAAAGTTCAACGAGAACTTTCACTCGAAAACGCATATTACTCATTTTGACGACCACAATTGATATAAGCAGATTTTCCTAATCGCCTTTCATTTATTCCCATGCCAATATGTTTAGACTATTCATGATATACAAAGCAATATGATTTATAATTTATTGGAATGCTTTGACATTTTGCTTTACAATTGAATTAATTACTTAAATTCAAAGAGATAATTCCCTTGGCAAATTTGTGAATTTGCGGCTTCTAAACCCGGTCACTAATTTTTTTTTTGCTTCCAAAATGCCATTTCAACCATCGGTTTATTCTATTCTCAGAAGAATCTAATGATATAGAGGAGAGTAAAGCTTCTCCCGGTAAAATAACAAAGAGGAAATTGATGTAATAAAAGGAGGCAAAATGAAAACGTAAAGCAAATAATCAAAGCGCGTAAACAAAAAAGAAATGCGAATATGCCTCAAAAAATATTTCTAATCAATACAGTTCGCAGATTTCAAAATAAAAATATGAAAGAACTCCGCATCACTATCCCATGCTACTATCTAAATAACTAAATTCGCCCATCATCGCGGAAGCATAAAAGTCGTCAGTTTCCCTCCCGTATCCTTCCTCATAAGGTTCTGGGACAGCAAGTGATTCAAATCTATGACTTGCCGAATGCCTCTCTATTGAAAAAAATATATTGTATGAGACAAAAAAAAAAAAAGAGAGTAAGAATGCATTAAAACCATACCGTTTTCAAATCCTTTTCCTACGCACTCGTCGCACAGATCAACTTCTTCCCCACGCGGGCAATCCGAACATTTATATCTTATTCCAACAATAGGGTCACTTCCACACATATCGCAACAAAAACCATGGTGCACAATTAAGCCTTCTTCCTTTCCAACCAAAGCGGCAGTATCTGGTTGATTAGATATAGTAGAGGGAAATGGCATAGCTCGCTTTATCTCAGCGTCATCGTCGTCATCGTCTTCCGGCATTAGCACTGAGGGAGCTGCCTGATAATTGTTATAATAAGTGCCCGAGATGCGAGTTTTAGGAGGACCACAAACTTGCAAGCGTGTGGTGCCTCGATTAGAATTTGAGGAAGTCTCAGGAGTGGAGGTTCGGGAAAGAGAGATAGAGCCATTAGAGCGAGCATGAGATTTAGAATTAGTGGGAGTTGAGGATGCTTTGTTTGGAGAGTTGGCCTAAGAAAAAAATAGTATAAATTATGGTTTCTTTGATATTGTTAGAAATAAATTACCGAGTGAATATGTGAGGATTTCCCAGGAATCGGAAGTCCACGCTTCTCAAGTTTTGCAAAATATTTCTGTAACCAACTTGCCACCTTGTCAAAACATTACAAATCTAAATTTTAATACAATTTCATACGAATAAATATATTCATTTTTTTCATACCTGTCTTGGTGTTCTGGTTCCAAGTGCGGCAGAAATTTTATTATATCGGTGTTGCTGAACAGGCTCTTCAGGATATACTTCAAGTAGTTCAACTATCCGCCTCTGAATGGTTGAATGAAAAATAAAATCCAGATTAGATTATGTTATAAAATAAAGTAACACACCAACCTTTTCTTCCTCTGACCATGGAATAATATGCGTTGTTGTTTTAATGTTTCCATTCATTTTTTGCGAACGATTCTTATGTGATTCAGGTGATTTTCCCATACTTTGAAGAATGAATCCGCTGGTTAGTCTGGTGAGTATAAAACTATACAATATGAAAAATACCAACCCTCCTGAAACTGAGGATTCTAATCTTTCATTAAAACCTCCATATGTTATATGATCTCCATTTACTTCTGGAATTTTCGGTGTGCCATAGTTAGCTCCGGTCGTACGGCTTGCTGGTGAAGAGAGTCCGGTGGAGGGCGGATAGAAACTAGGAGATGCGGGCGGAGGCATAGAAAGAATACTTTGCTAAAATTATAAGAAAGTTAATAATATCCCCTATAAACGATACTAGAAAAACGGACTGACTCTATAGGGAGACTCGTACGGAGAATAGCGTAGTGTAGATTCAAGTCGTATCCGCCGTTCAGGTATATTAAGGTATTTTTCCCAGTTAATATTTGGGACCGCGATTACACTCTGTAATTTGGGTGGTTTCATGTTTTTCTAATAAAAAGAGTACATTATTAGCTGAATATCTCTAGTTGCAAGTTAATCGATAACATAACAAATAAATGTAAACCTTAGAGATGCTTACACCATGCCTAAGTCTCTCCACAAAATCAAACGGCTCCTCCAACGCTTCCTTCTTTAGAGATTTCAGTAGTTCCATATCTTTTTTCGCTTGCTCCAGCTGTCGTTGCAGTACATTTATGGCCCGATTTACCATTTGGTAGCTATATCCATATATATATAGATAAGAATTAACCTTAAGTGTTTCCTTTGCAATTCAATTTACTCGTCATTCTTATTGAGCATTTGTTCCTCATTTTCTGGTAGAGAGGATGGAGAAGATTGTGTGTTTATATCTTTCATATCTTGTCCCCGAATACTATATAAATCGGTTGCCATGTCATGTTTTCTCTTAAAAGGATCTCTTTTATAATTAAAAAAAAAACTTCGCACTTCGCTAGGGAAGTCATAAAATAGAAAGGCAGTCACAATTCAATAAAACAAATTCGTTATCCTGTTCCTTCAACTACAATCAACTCAAGTAAATGTCAGACAAAGATTCCACAAGGCGCAAACCGGAAAATAATGATCCAGCAAAACCAACGCTCGGAACCCTTCATAATGAACCACCTCCAGCTGGGAGATTAGGATCGTTGCGCGGGGGCTCAGCGATGGCGGGCGGACAACGAAAGGTAATTTCAACCAAATAGTTTTTTTTTACCGCGTCATTTAAAAGGAATTTCTGGTAGATGAAATTCACGCCTACAGTACCAGCAAGACGAGTTAAAAAGGAAGCGTATGTAGGATCTTTCGACCTGTCTTCAAATTTCAATTAACTGAAATCACATTTAGAACTCCCTCGTTGCTGGAGGATGCTATGGCTAAATCAAAGACCGAAGAATCTGCTGGGCGGGGACGTGGTGAAGGTAGGGGACGTGGGCGAGGCTCAGGACGTGGACGTGGACGTGGCAGGGGTAATTTTACAATTTATATAAGCTGGTTTTATTATTCCTGATTCATGCTTTTATTCGCCTTAGGCCGCGGCATAGAGCCAGAAGTGGTCGCATCAGGTCCTTTTTCAATGGGCCCAGCCGCTTCTACTACTGCTACTCGACGTGCTGGTGGTGGAAGTGGTGGTTTGGCTTCTTATATAGGTGGGACTGGACGGCAGAATGAAGACGAGGACGGCTCTGCAACTATTGGAAATGAGATGGATCCATGGGCCCCTGTTTCAATTAAAAAAGACCATGATATGCCAGTAAACAGTGAAATCAAATCAGAAATTATGGAAGTGGATGTCGCAGAAGGTAAGAGTTAGTTTGCAAAATCAATCACTGCCTATATTTATCATGAAAAAATTCTTAAAATCCTTTAAAAATAGCCGAGAAAGCGGTGCCGGAGCTTGCACAAGATAAGCTGAACGAAGATAAAAAGAGTGGGCTAGATAATGTGACGGATGAGTTTGTGAAAGGCCTAGTTTCTTATCTCAATGAGGTTAGACACTTGTACTGTTTTATTTTAGCTATAGTGAACTTATATTTCTATTGATCAATTAAGCAATCGGCAGCAGATGATCGTCTTCTATTTTTCCAATTCCCCTCTGTATTCCCGAACTTTGAGCACGCCCCCATAGATGAAATTTCCACAAAAATCAAGCCAGATCCTGATGCTCTTGAACTGACTTCTCCAGACACAAGCGTATCTCCCCAGCCTGGAGAAGGCGAAGTTAAGGTTAAAAAGGAACCCATTGAAATAACGATTGATGATTTGACCAAAAAGGAAAAAGGCCTGGTGGCTGTGAAGAAGGAGCCCGGTTTAAGTGAGAACCAAGAACGGAGTGATAAAGGTGAAGCAAATGAAGGATTGGTTGGAAAACTAGTAGTGTATGCATCGGGTAAAGTGAAGATGAAGTTTGGTGATATCATCCTGGATGTATGTAGTTCCTAGTGATCAATGTATATTTTCCTATATATATTTAATATTTTTGTATTTTGTATCATCTCTTAGGTTACGGATGGGGCAGATTGCTCATTCCTTCAGCACATTGTAGCACTTGATGCAAATAGCAAACAAGCATTTGTTGTGGGGTCCGTTGGAAAACGTTTTGTGTGTGTGCCTGATATTGACATGTTGTTGGTATCAGAGAATGAGAAGGAGCTTGATCAGGAAATGAAGGAGGAGCTTTAAATGATCTTGTGTATTGCCTTTTTTAAATATATTTTCCACTTGTAAGTTTTTTACAATTTAATTATAAACACTTTTTTCGCATAGAGTGGTATATAGATATAAAAAGTATTATATCAATTTATTTCTCTGCAGCACTCTCTTTTGTGCTTTCATCGCGCCGATTACCATAAGTAGCTGTCAAGTACTGCTCCATTTCCTCCACACTTAGAGGCAAATTCCTTTGTGGTAACCTCAAATACAAACGTTTTAATCGAATTGCAATGACTTGCATGTCCTCTAAAGTTGTATCAAACACCTCCCACCAGGGAGGATTTGTGGGCAATTTTACTCCCAACTCTCTTGCAGCGAGCCAAATGACAGCACTAGCTATTGTCGGGGGCTGATAGCAAACATAGATATTCGTCCTGAGTCTAAAAGAGCAAAACTAAGCAAAAGGGAAAAAGGGATACTGAAAAGGAGACCTACCCATCGTTCAGATAATTCCATGCTCGTTGTGGTAGTTCCTTGTGACTCTCGAGTTCAAGTACTTGGAGGTAATTGAACATAAGTCCATAAGGCAAGCGGACGTGAACGTCGAACCCAAGGCGCTTTAAAATATGCATCTCTGACACAATCATTGCATTTTTCATATCATAAAATATCTGAGAATTCATATAATGTTTCAGCAAACAGCATTCACGTCAGCGAAGATTAGGAGCTACCTGAGAGAATTGATCCATTGGCTCCACCGCTGGAACTTTTTTTAATCTCCTTATTAAATAATAGTACACATTTATGAGATCGCGGATTCGCACCATACATTCCTCTATTTTCGAAGCAAGAAATAGCGACCCCATACCGATATCCTACTTCAAATTAGATTATTTGAGAATTAACTATTCACTGCAAACACGCGCTACCTTTATTCCGTACTTTCTCAATGACGCCATGTAAAAGAAACGCTGAAACAAAACTTGTGCTGTTGCCATCGCAGCCTGTGGTCTACCGAAATCAATTAATTTTTATTTGTTTTCACGATAACAAATTAAACATCATTTCTCTTACAATCTCAACAAGATCCCTGCCGACTGTATAAGTTCACATCCTATATTTCTTAAATCATCCTCAAGGTCCTCTGGGATATCGTCACGTCGTGAGGGCGTGATCTCGAGTTGCTCACGACTAACAATGGCATTCTGTTCTATGACTAGAACACGATCCCCTGCCATATTCCTGCTAATTGGTCAATAGAACTAGATATCGGTAGAATCATAAAGGTCTTATGCAAAAATGTGACTGGCAATTTTTTCTATTCATCTTTCCGTTCTCTCGGGAATTTTCGCTTGGAGCTCTCTTCCTTCTCCACACTTTTACATTCCCTTACTAAAGATTAGACAACATGTTTCGGATAACCACAGAACTTTACGATAAAATCAAATATTTTGCCAAATTTCCTCAGATGGGTGTCTCATTGCGTCAAATGGTTATGTTTGGTAATGCGCTGCAATCAATTACGCCGGCAGCATGTTGCTCTTAACAATTTTGTCGTTTTTAGGACAAAATCCATCTCAGGGAACATTGTTACGTGCAAGCATGTATTTACATGGTGCGTTATGACGGATTTATCCAATAAAATCAACTAAAATTAACCTACTATCTGCGCTGCCTATAGAAGAGCTCCCAGTCCGGCTTGCCCACCGGGTAAAAGAACTCGATGAATTGCCGCATGGGCTCTCCGAGATGCCTTCCATCAAAAAGGTTAAAAATTGGTATGCACAATCTTTTCAGGTCAGTTTACTATATACCTACTGTATTAGCATGTTCAATTGAATTTTATTTCTGAAATCGTGCTCCTCTGCAGGATCTCATTGAACTCCCTCCCCCTGAGCTCTCACAATCAGTCAAAGAAGTACTTAAGAGGGGAGCACCGAACGGAGATGGAGAAACAGTGCATTTACCTCCTAGCATACCTAACCCTTCTATCAAACAGGGTACATGTAATGGATCTACCTCGAAGTCACTTTCTTATAAAAGAAGGTAAATGCAAGGTTGCTTGAAATATTTTTGTCGAAATTGCATCAACACATATTGGAATAGATATTACGCTAATGTGGAAGATTTTGACTGGCCACGCGAAGTTCATAACTATAATGATAAACTTACCAAAGTGATCGAGATCATTAAACGCCGACATGATCCTGTGGTAACTACAATGGTAATCGTTAATCCATACTTGAACACCATCAATCTCTAGTATCTAATCAAAGGCACATATTATAGGGTATTTGATTTTTCATATTACTGTTTCATTCTTTTTACCAATAATTTACCTTCAGCCCAGGGAATTCTCGAGTATAAAAAACATAAGGAGAAAGATAATATAGATACCGATATTCAGGCTTTCCTTGACCGCTTCTACATGTCACGTATTGGCATTCGCATGCTCATTGGTACGGGTCTCTATATTTTCATTCTAATGCTTTATTCATAATTTCAACCTCTCATCAAGGTCAACATGTGGCGCTTAACCGGGGTCCGCAACGCAAAAATTATGTCGGCATCATCTGCACAAACACAAATGTATCCGAAGTCGCACAAGAGGCGATAGAGAATGCCAAATTTATCTGTGAGGATTACTATGGACTCTTCAAGGCACCAGAAGTACAACTCCATTGTCCCAGCGACCTTGAGTTCATGTATGTGCCGAGCCACTTGAGCCACATGCTTTTTGAGTTATTAAAAAATAGCATGCGCGCCATTGTGGAATTACACGGAACAGACTGCGACGAGTACCCGGCAATCAAAATTATTGTTGCTGAAGGAAAAGAAGTAAAATGCTTTACAAATACGTAATATTTACGAGAAAAGTGAAATCATATTTGAATATGTTGTAGGATATTACGGTGAAAATTTCAGATGAAGGAGGAGGTATACCGCGATCTGGCATTCCACTCGTGTGGACCTATATGGTAAGTAACGCAATTTTCTAATTGCCTTTATTCCACAATAATTATTTTTTCTTGCAGTATACTACCGCAGAGGCTCAAGATCTTGACCCTAATTTCAACAAATCAGATTTCAAGGCTCCGATGGCTGGATTTGGCTACGGCTTACCTATTAGTAGATTGGTAAAGATACCTTTACTTCCTATGAATAGACAACATCTCTAATAGTTCTCACAACTTAGTATGCACGATATTTTGGTGGTGATCTCAAGCTAATCTCCATGGAAGGGTATAGATACAAATGTTATTTTTATCTCCACACATCCGCTAACAGTATTATGTAAATAGATATGGAACCGATGTATATCTTCATCTCAATCGACTGTCAAACAGCGATGAGCCACTACAATAATAAGTAGGATTGTTCATAGACGATACTATATATCTGTTTTGTTTTGTTTTTATTATTATTATTTCTTCTATTTCTTTTGTTATTTTGCCTTTTTTCTATAATCTGTATGATAACGATGCCAAACAAAAGATTTAGATCTCCGCCTGGTTAACCTATTCATATGAAAACCTTGAGCAATTATGTAGCTTAATGTTTTTATTCTTCAGCTGAACTGTGTATCAATAGATTTGGAATGAACTGCTTCTAGCTCACATTAATTCGGTAAATGTTCTTTGCATAAGCAATTAGTGCTTGTTCAATCTTTATCGACTGAGTAATCATTTCAAGCTCCTCATAAAAAATTTATGTCAGATATACTGTACTCAAACACAATAGCATAAGCCAAACTAAGGCATTTCACTTCAGGAAGGACAGTGCTATTCTCACACTGTGTCAAAGCCAAAGTCTGCGAAATTGAGGTGTGACCCACTACTGAGTGTGCAATATCCTTTCACCGAATTACTAAACTACTGTAGCCTTCTCTTATCAAATGCTTGTAGTACAAAAGAGGTGAAAATCTAACATCTAGCACATTAAATTATTCCAACTCTCGAAAAAATTTCTCAAGTGCTTTGAAAACTGTCATGAAATATGGTATCGAGAAGAATATCTAAGGTACAAAATGACTGATAGTTGCAGTTTCCTAATACTACAGGCGTAAGCTAATTCCGCCCAAGCTTTTAGTACTAAGTATTAATAATTCTATGCAATAATCTTCTAAGCTAATCCTTATCTCTATCTTATCTTTAATTTGATTATGGTAATAGTCCAAGAAAGAAAATTATTGGACTTTATTGGAAAAATATAATTCACTGTGTCGCCGAAATCTTTAAATTTTTCAAGGGATAAGATAGAAATGTATAAGTTTTAGTATTTAGGTCAAATGAATTACCAAAGAGTTTTGAAAAGCAATATACACAATTAGCCTGGTGGTAGCATAGTGGCATCCACCTCTGTCTCTTCATCACTGTAAGCATGCTCATCTTGTGGTTCATACCGGTCATGCACTGGAGTACGTGCCATTGCCATCATTCCACTGCGCGCGCATTCAAGAATACCGAAAGGCTTCACTAGTTTTATGAAAGCATCCACACGAGAGGATTTGGCACATAGTTCTATTATCACGCAATCGGACGAGACATCGACAATGCGACCGTGGAAAAGGCGTGCGAGTTCAGTTAGTGCATGGAGATGAGATGAGACCTTTCGAAGGACATCGCTTGGGGCTTGCTCAGCCAATTCCTCGTGCCAAGTGGGATGCTTAAGAGTTAAAGTGTCAGTGAGCTGTGATCAATGGGTTTGAGTATGTTTATTTACCTCTTCCTTATGTTTTTGCCCGTCGACCTCCTCCTCAGAGAACAGGTGTCCATCAATCTGCTCTTGCAAGTGCTCAGGTCCAAGGACTGATACCTTGATTAGCAACAGCTCTCTTTCCACAAGCTTGGTTCGGCTGTAGTCCATGACTGCCCAAACCGGGACCTACTCAGAGCAAAACAATTTTAGAGTTTTCAGGACTTATTTACAAAAGGAGATACTCACAAGATCTTCTAACTGTTTCCTTGCTTGCTCCACTACACCTCCTTGTCCCTTAAGCACAATCGTCATTCTTCCCAAATCTTGTACATCGGTTTTGGATCCCACCATACTATCGATATTGAACCCGCGCCCCGCCAAAATTCCTGAGACTCGGGCAATCACACCCGATTCGTTATGCACCAAGCAATTTAACACATGTCGTGACTCCGGCTCGGTCGCGGTTGGAGTATTGTAGAGAATGTTCGTTACAGCTTCTTCAGCAGAAGGAGTTCGGCTCCATGCAGTTAAATGTGGAGCACGTTTTTGGCGTGCACGTCGTCGATTATAGAAAATGGTTTCGAGGGGTGCTCCCCTGGGTACATCCGATTTAGTTGTGGAGGGATTTTGCGTGTTTGAAGAATTGTCATGAGAACTGGATGAATGCGTAGAGTAAGAGGCAAGAAGAGGAGTGATAGGTGAGCGTCCGGGATACTGATTCGATATGGGCGCAATATCCTTATATCTGCTCTATTGTGATAGAAAAGAGTAGCAAAAAAGAAACTTAGGGATTAGCACTCAAATCCCACTAAACAATTGAATAACCTACCAACCCGACCAGCCTCCTTGGGAGGGACGAGCGCAGCGGGAACACCATATTGATGTCTTTTGGGAATTGATTTATCCTTAACAGAAAAGCGAAAACTTAAGAGAATCCTTATATCTCTAAAGTCCGCAGATAATCCAAAGCACGTGCTCATTGAATTTTTGGTGTGTCAGTATGATAAAAAAATAATAAACAATTAACAGATCAATCGTCAATTTAGATTCCCTGTGGCTTCCCTGCTCCGAACGAAGCACAGTTATCTGGCCGCATTCTGGATAACGTTTTTCCGCATGGTTGATGCGACCTTCTTTTAAGTTTCATTATTTAGAATTGCCCGAGAATATCCCGAGTTTACGTGTTCTCACATGAATCATCCTTCAAGAGCAAGCATCTAACCTCATCTTTGAGCATTTTCCTGTCGAGCTTCTCTCGTAATCATAATAGCACAATTTCAAGTTGAATGCAGACAAATGCTTCTTTCCTGGCTTTGATCGAGGATTTATCTAAACTCTATTTAAGCCTATGTTTTGTGTGTTTCGAGGACTCCAGGAATGCGCGTATTTAGTAATACAGAAAAACAATGCCTTAGAGTTTATTTATCGTAATACCATTTTTCTAAGAGAATGGCCAGAAAGAGGCCAGTGCTAAGTTTCAATACAATTGATGGACTGTGATAACGATCTTTCATAAGGAGTATATCTCGGCAGTTTCATATATTTCAATTCTGGTCTCTGGGACATTAAAGCCTTTATCGATTAACCCAATGCTTAGGGTTATAAGCATTCATTTATTCTCAATACTATTACAGCTTTATACTATTTGTCTTCGCTTTTATTGCTGACTGGATATAAATAGTATATCAGTTTATATCAAGTTGAATCGGCTGGTGGCTTAGCGATCACATTTCCTTGACTCAAAAAGATTTCATTTGCATCTTGTGAGCGAAATTGGCTTACTGGCTCCTGAGCTCGAATCTGTTAGGTGCTGGGGGCAAATAAAAAAACTGCGTTTCTAACACATTTCCTTTGTCTTCACTTTATCTTCAGTAAAATATTCTTTTTATCCCCACTCAATTCCCGCTTTTTCTTCTTCTTTCATCAAATAATTTTTGTGATTTTTTAACATGGTTTCATCAACTACCCGCACTGCCAATATTGTAGTTTTGCCTGGTGATGGTGTCGGTCCTGAGGTGACTACCGAGGCCATTAAAGTGCTAAAATTGATCGCAGAACGAAGAGGGCAGAACCTCGGGCTAGACTTTCAGTTCGTTGAGGATAAAATTGGAGGTTGTGCGATTGATGCACATGGTATGTATACCACCTACTTAACAAAAATTTTGCCTTTATCTTACCTGCTCTTTCTACTCCTATTTAGGCTCCCCACTCTCAGATGTAACCCTTGAAAAATGCAAGCAGGCGGATGCCATCCTCCTAGGTGCTGTCGGTGGCCCACAATGGCCGCGTCCTATCGATCCCTCGGATCCTTCTAAAGGTCTAACTCCGCGGCCTGAAGAAGGGCTCCTTAAGCTCCGAAAAGCTCTCGATCTCTACGCAAATCTTCGTCCAGTTTCTTTCGCAAGTGATGCTCTCCTACGTCTGTCACCCCTCAAGGAAAATGTGGTACAAGGCACAGAATTCGTCTTCGTCAGAGAGCTGGTAGGAGGAATATACTTTGGACAGCGCAAAGAAGGTGATGCAGATGGAAAAGCTTTTGATACACTCCCATACTCAACCGAGGAGATCCAGAGAGTCACTCGACTCGCAGCATACTTGGCTCGAAAGCAAAGTCCTCCTGCAACCATTCATTCAGTAGATAAGGCCAATGTTTTGGCCACTTCAAGACTCTGGCGCAAAATAGTGACCGAAACCTTGCAGAGAGAATTTCCGGACGTGCCATTTGATCATATTCTCGTGGATGCTGCAGCAATGCACATGATTTCAAATCCTAAGAAGCTAAACGGCGTAGTGCTTACGGAGAATATGTTTGGAGATATCTTGAGCGACGAGGCGAGCGTCATCCCTGGAAGCTTGGGACTACTTCCGTCAGCTTCACTAAGTGGTCTACCCACTGGCCGCGGCCCATGTGTCGGATTGTATGAACCAATCCATGGGTCTGCACCCGATATCGCTGGCAAGGGAATTGCGAATCCTATCGGAACCATTCTTTCTGCCGCTCTGCTGCTTCGATATTCTCTTGGTCTCGAAGCAGAGGCAAAGGCTATAGAAGATGCCGTTCGTAAAGTGCTTGATGATACTGACTTTGGAGGGTATGGAATTCGCACAAAAGATTTGGGGGGAGAGGCAACAACGCAAGCGGTTGGTGACAAAATAGTCGAGGTACTGGACGCAATTCTTGAAGGGATCAATGCTGCTGAGCGAACAGGCACGCTAGTAAAGCGGCCTTTGCTAATGACTCGCCCCCCTGGCCGGCGCCCCATGACCCTATGTGAGAAAATTATTACGCATTCTGCAATCGGATTGCCGACGCCTGGACACGTCTCACCTGGTGACATGGTATGCGTGAAAGTGGACTGGACGTTGGCATCAGAACTGACCTGGAAAGGTATGGAGAAGACTTACGATGAGATGAAACGTCCCGGCGTGTATCGTAATGACCGCTTTTGGCTCGCAATTGATCATACCGTGGATCCCCGAATCAACGACCAACCCAAGCCAAGAGAGTTGATCGCCGCGTCAGAGAGCTTTGCGAAGGAAGCAAAACTGCTTGATTTCCATCGTCCGAACTACTCGATTTTGCACACTGAGTTCTACCGAGAACGAGCTCAGCCTGGTCAGATGATTATTGGAGCTGATTCACACAGCTGCTCGGCAGGTGGACTGGGTAATTTCGCTGTGGGTTTGGGTGCCGCTGATGTTGTGATGCCTCTTGTTACTGGCGAAACTTGGTTTAAAGTACCAGAAACAGTTGAGGTGAAGTTCGTCAACGCACCACCATTTGGAATCGGAGGAAAAGACGTCATCCTTTATGTCCTCGGAGAGCTTAAACGCAACACTGTTGCATTTGAGCGAGCAGTAGAATATACAGGGCCTGGGCTCCGATACCTAAGCTGTGATGCACGCTTTGCAATTGCAAACATGACGACCGAATTTGGTGGAATTGCCGGAGTAGTCGAACCAGATGAACAGACTGCCGCGTTCATCGCAAAACGTAAAAACCCTGCTCACAAAAATTCTGCTCTGTATTTCAAAGCCGATCCCGATGCCCAATATGCCGAGTCACACGTAATAGATCTGTCGAAAGTGGACTCGCTAGTAGCCATTTACCCTTCGCCTGACAACGTTGTTCATGTGGATGAGGTTGCTGGAAAGATGAAGCTCGACGGTGTCTTTATTGGCGCGTGTACTACTGCGGAAGAAGATCTAATTCTCGCAGCACTTGTTCTCGAACAGGGATTGAAACGTGGTATGGTGCCTTCCATCCACGGCAAACGCAAGGTCACCCCTGGCTCCGTTCCAATCATCGCTAAACTCCGTCGTCTCAATCTGCTTCAGATCTACGAGGCGGCTGGTTTCGAGATAGGTGCTCCTGGCTGCTCTTACTGCATTGCAGTGGCAGCAGACAAAGCTGATGAGGGTGAAGTTTGGCTATCGAGCCAGAACCGTAATTTCAAGAACCGGATGGGTAAGGGGGCAATTGGCAACCTTGCATCTGCAGCCACCGTTGCAGCGTCATCCTTTGAGATGAACGTGCGTAACCCCCGTGACTTGCTTGATGCCATTGATCGTAAGCGATACGAGGAGATGCTCGAGATTTGGCTCGACAAGGCCGAGCCGGTGGTTTACTCTGAACCTAACCCTGTTCTTTCAAATCCGGCTGATTCGTCGCATGGCTCTGAAGTTGCAAACACAGTGGCTGCTGCCGCAGCCGATGAGGGCAGCAACTATCTTCCTGATGTGGTTTCGGGTAAAGTGCAGCTCTTTGGTGACCACATCGACACCGATGCTATCATTCCTGCACCTTTCATGCCCGGGAAGGATGACGAGGACCTAGGGACTCACTGTTTCGAATTTTTCCGCCCAGAATTCCGGGAGAAGGTGAAGCAAGGCTTCGATATCGTAGTTGCAGGTGTTGGTAAGTGAAGAAAGATTTATTGATATATCCTTTGGTGTGTTAATGTACTAATTTAAAATTCTATTTTAGGATTTGGCTCTGGTTCCTCTCGTGAGGAAGCACCTCGTGCTCTCCGTGGTATCGGCTGTAAGGCAGTAATTGCTAGGTCATATGCTTACATCTATGGTCGCAATCAGCCAAACATGGCTCTTCTTGGTATCACCGTCACCGATGACGAGTTTTATAAGCTTGCTCAGGAGGGCTCCTCGGTCACGATTAATGTGCCGAAGCGCACCGTCTCAGTTGAAGGGCGCGAATTTCCCTTCCACCTCTCTCACATGGAGGAGCAGCTGATCCGTGGCGGCGGTGTAACGGCTATGTTCAAGAAGTATGGAAACAAGTTGTTCAGAGTTGCAACTGCTGGCGCGGCGGCCTCTGCGGGCGGAGGTGCGGGATGTGCAACCGCATGCGAAACGGGAGCAGAAGAGCAGAAGACGCTTGGCTGGTAAACTCGGAACTTGAACTCCCCATTTCCATCAGATTCAACAAAAACAAATAGCCAAAATTTTAATGTGTTCATACAAAAGGGTTTGTCCCAATTTTCGATTTTCAATAGTAGTTGGTAAAACTTTTTCATGTTCAAAATAAACTAGCATTTCTATATTTGATATTCAACTCACCACCAAACAAGTTGCGAGAATATGGGGGAAAAAGAGTCTCCTTGGGTATCAGCACTAGTGTTGCAGCGAGGGAGGCAACCAAATCCCCAGTTCTTTTCTCAATTCCTCTATATTCTGTTCCATTCTTTCTTCGAAATAGACGCACAACAACGGCTTGCAGGCAGAACCGCATTCCACGGCCCAGGGCACATAGTGTTGAAACAATCGCGAGAGCTCTTGTTGAGACAGCCGCAGCGGGCCAATAAGCGAGCTCATTAAGGTCATAGGAAGCCCGGTTTGAGTAAGCTCGAACCATTTCAGCGCTATCTCTCCCTCCACCGTAATGGGCAGTCCGGTAAGAGTGTGAGTGAAATCGTGGGTTTCACGGTAACGACGCATTACATACGCAAGCTCTTCGTTATCCACATAGTGAACCTATCTCAGACTAAAGTATTAGCCCACTAGCCAGTGATCAAAATGGGTTCAAAATAGCCACCTTTGTCCTGGTGTCCGGCGATATTCCTTCCTCATCCATAAATCGCACATATTCTCTGCCGAATGTACCATCAGGAAGTTGCCGTAATCTATCAAGATTAATGGTCTGCGAATTGACAACTGGTCGCTCCCTCAATACCCGACGACTTGTAGTATCAGAAAGCATTTGGTCTCTTAGACGAGAAAGGAAGATGCCTCCTGCCGTGGTTTCTCCTAATGCAGCCACCATGTCTGGAAAGAAAATTGTTCACTATATTGCAATAATGGAATGGAATAATCTTGATGCTGCCAACCTTGACGCGTAGGATCGAACAATGCAGCAAAACCGGCTTTTACCGCAAGTGCAGCCTTTTCGATTGTGGTTGTAGGGACATGTGTGTCATACAATTTGTCCAATGTTGATTTGGAAGGTGTCCTCATTTCTTCTTGACTTTGCCACCTCGCACCTAATGAGAATCGCAGCTAGATGATAGATAGTAAATTAAGCGAAGTGAGGCTAGATGAAAATTACCCAGGCTGCTAAACGCACGTCGGGAGTGTTCAAACGCACAGCGCCTTTGTAAAATTAATCTTAGCATAATGCCTAATATGTTTTATCACTTGAGCATCATTCAGAAACTTCCTCAGCAGCAACATTCGATTTGATTTGATTTGCAAATTTGATAGTCACAAAAAGTTGTTTACTCTCGATAATTTCATTACTCTACATTCCTCCTCTGCTACCTGTAAAATTCAGGAGTTTATACCGATCATGACGGAACCATTAGGGGAGGGCTTTGCCGAGAAAGTGGATAGAGCAATTCAAGAAGAAATAGAAGAAGATTTGAACCAGGAACTATCTGGTATATAGCCGGGCTATTTGCCTCAATTAAACAGGATCTAACTCTGACTATTCCGTTATCAATAGATAATGAGCTTTCTGGATCGGAGAGACATCCTGCTAATGACAAGCAAAAGAAGAAGAAGAAGAAAAAAGTTCCCATGCCCGAATCGGCCCCCAAGTACATGCGTGGTCAGCCGCAATCATTGAAGGTATTTCTATAGCAGTCTATCATTTGATCAATTATTATGACTGATCTGTCGAACCTTGGATGAATCGAATAGGATATCAAAGATAAAAAGCTCAAAGGCAATTTAAAGCGCCTCGAAAAGCGGTATCGCGATGCGGCCTATAAAGCAGCGAGCTCTGAGCTACTTCTCACTGAAGAAGCTGGTTATCTTGAAGCCGAAGGAATGGAACGCACTTACAAGTTCACGCAACGGGAACTTGTCGAAAATCTGGACATAAATAGCGCAGGAAAATACTTCAATCTGAAGCTCGATACATTTGGTCCCTATTCTTTGGATTATACCCGCAATGGAAGGTAAATTATTCAATCTTTAAATTACAAAAGCGATGTTTTTTTTCTTACAACACAGTGTATAGACACTTGGCTATCGCAGGTAGAAAAGGTCACATTGCAACCTTTGATTGGCAGTCTGGGCGGCTGGGCTGCGAATTGCATCTAAAGGAGACAGCAAGGGATATTAAGTAAGCATTAGTGCGATGAATATATATTCCGGTATTTTTCAGAGCTAACTGTTCTTTTTACAATTAAAAATATAAACAACTTAAAGATGGCTACATAATGAAACATTATTCGCGGTTGCGCAAAAGAAATACACATATATCTACGATCATACCGGGCTTGAAGTCCATTGTCTAAAAAAGCACATTGAAGTGAATCGCCTCGAGTTTCTCCCCTACCATTTCCTCTTAGTGTCCGTGGTATGTGTGCGGTTACATTTGCTTTCATTGCTCAAATTCTGTTTAATAATTCACTAAATTAATTCCTCTTCAGGGTAATGCTGGCTACTTAAAATACCAAGATACATCTACTGGACAATTGGTTGCCGAGCTGCGAACAAAACTCGGCCGCTGCGATGCAATGACTCAAAATCCGTACAATGCAATCATCAATCTTGGACATGCAAATGGAACAGTGACAATGTGGAGTCCAACCATGTCGGAGCCACTTGTGAAGATGCTCTGCCACAAGGGACCCGTACTCTCACTGGCAGTGGATAATGGGGGACGGTAAGTACTGATTTAACTATTGTTTCCATAACAATGCAATTAGAGTTGGGTATTTTTTTTGTCCATACTTTCTTACTAGCTATTTAGCAACCTCGGGCCTGGACGGGCGCCTCAAGATCTGGGACATTCGCACCTATAAACCACTTCAAGACTACTATATTCCAACCCCAGCACAGTCACTCTCTATCTCTCAGCGGGGGCTTCTTGGCGTTGGGTGGGGCCCGCATGTCAGCGTATGGAAGGATGCATTTGTGTCCAAACAACCTGGGCCATACATGACACATCTACAGCCGAGTACACAGATACAGGATCTGCACTTTTGTCCGTACGAGGATGCTCTCGGATTTGGTCACAGCGGGGGGATTACGAGTATTGTTGTCCCTGGAGCTGGAGAACCTAACTTCGATGCGTTAGAAGCAAATCCATTCCAGAACAAGAAGCAGCGGCAAGAAGCCGAAGTTCACAGTCTTTTGGACAAGGTATACTCTACTCTGCTAGTGTTCTCGACACCAGCCTAAGTTAACCTGCTTCTTTTACAGATACAACCTGAGATGATCATGCTGGACCCCAACTTTATTGGCACCCTACATCGCGATCGCCCAGCTAGTCGCCAGAAAGGTGAAGCAGAGGAAGAGAAGCCTAAGGAAAAGCTTGAGATTCGTTCACGCACGAGAGGGAAAAATTCGTCGTTGCGACGCTACCTCCGAAAGAAACAGAAGAATGTGATTGATGCGAAGAAGGTAAACAGGCAGCTTCTTCTTGGCTAACTAAAAGCATATGCATTGATTTACTGATATCATTCCTGATTTTTTAGATGATGGTTCAAGAGCGGCTGCAAAAAGAGAAAGAGGAGCGCCAAAAGCGCGTTCGAGGAGAGATGGAGAAAGATGACAAACCTTTTACAGCGCTTGATCGATTTACAAAAAAGCAGAAAGCTTGAATTTTTTTCCGATTATGTCCATTTGACTCTCTTTTTATTGTTTAATTTAAACACATCGGTTAATATTTCAACTGTTATCATCAAAAAGAGAGCTCGCCCAAATTGATGGCATCCATTGGTAGAAAAGAACGAATATAGATTCTGATTTCTAAAAGGTAGCTCAACTCGGAAAGGGAATTGATATCAAGATTATATATTTCTGTTAGGGTGGCTAATAAATATATGTCCATCGTAAATACAGAGGGAGAGTTAAAAGGAAAAGGTGAAATATAACACAGAAGAAGCTCACTATTTGCACACATGCAAACAAATATAACCACTCATTTTTGAGGAGGAAATCATTCGAACTATTGCATCAGTGATTTCAAAGGGGTGATTTGCCTACTGCGACTTAGCATTGCGCTCTTTCTCCACCAACTCTGAGCTCAACAATTGCGCAATATCCTCAATTCCTTCGAAAGTAAGATGCTCTTCATTGCGCTTGGCATCGAGCTCGCCCTGTAAGTTGAGCTCTACATCGCCTTCGAAGCTCGTTTTTGTTTGGCCACGCTCGGCCTTGAGGCGGTGCAAGGCAAAAGCCGTGCTGGCAAGCAGTGATTCTTGGTTGGAATATGATGTGTGAGAATATGCGGTGGATTGAATGGGATGATAGTAACGAGAATGAGTGCGAAGGGAGTGACGGAAGGAGTTGAACATCTGCTGAAAGGCTCTGATAAAAAAGTAGATAGGGAAAAACACGCGTAAAGAGATAAAAGGGAAGGGAGATAGTGTGAGACCAGAACAGTGGGATAGAAAGAAGAAAAAGGCAGGATGGGAGCTGGTTTACCGATAAATAGGCGAAATTTTAGAGTAGATAAGAATCCGGACCGATCCTATTGGCCGATAGCGATAGGTGAGGAGGGGTCATGTGCTATCCTGTTGGAGATTCACATGCTTCGAAGGAATTGTAGCCTACCTTATCTCTACCCTAATAAGGCAAGATGGACAACACAACTTGCCCTGACGCTATTGGATGCAATGTGACTCGCATCTCTCTAACTGATGCAACAGATTATCATTCCGCCCGCATCTGTCTTCTTTCTTGGTGTAGACCACGCAGTCCCATCTCCCCTGCCATATTGCAAGCTAGATTGCGTGCAGCGTGCCTTTCTTGCTTCTATAGTAAATGGCTCTGACAATTGCACTGCAATGTTTAAACCTGGACTTGAATGTCTTGGCGAGGAGAAATAATGTCACAGGTGTAGGGATTAGAGGCAGATGCTCGAGAAAATGAGAAGAAATAAACTCAGACTACAAAGTGGTAGCATCAGCGGAGAATGTAATGGCCTATTCTATGTAGATGGGTCGAATCTAGTCAAAGAAGTAATAGATCTTGGCTCCAGCTTTATTATGTATGAGATACTGCATGTTTACATGGAATTAACTTCAGTCAGGATGCCGCTATTTACGCGAGAGTAATAAAAAAACTTACTCGAAATTAGGCCAAGGCGGACAGATCCAAAAGGATATCGAAGTAAGAGATAAAAAGGATTAATAGCCTTTATGCAGATTTCAGCTGCATCATGATGCATTTGTTGTTTATCAAGGATTAAGTTTTTTTTATAGATTAGGTTCCCTAATAGTTAGAGTCCAGTAAAAACTGCTTAGAAAACTTTAGCTTCAGGTTAGATTTGTAAAGAATGCAAGCCGTTTTCCCTTGTCAATCATGGGTTTCCTATCAATATAGCTTCATTTATACAAATAATCCTATTAATTTAATGACTTGCATATAATTATTACTATGGGCAACTGTGTGGGTTATTTTTTCTGCCTCAAAAGATAAATCTTGACAGATCTCTTTAGCAATAATGTAGAATGGCTTCTTTCCTCACCTGAGACACGTATTCCAACGTCCACTTGGCAGCTTAATCTGGAAGGAATGAATGTAGAGATTATGACTACGTCATAATCGCCCAGCTAATGCTTGACAGTATTCTATACCCCATTAGTTTCCTAGTTAGGTGAAGGTAACCTATTTTAGTAGACACTATAATTGTTAATAAATAATTACTAAATTTCTATTTTATTGAATCCTTGACGTGAGACAGTAATAAGGGCAAGATATCCACTATAGCCGTGTTGAAATAAGGTGTTTTCTCATACATTATATCTCTTAACCTTTCCCATTGATTAAAGGGTAACTGAGTTGTAATCATTTAAACCGTCTAATCGAACCGTTGTCCTTGTCAAGCAAAACCGTGTCTGTAATAACCGTTTCTCATCAAGTTCGTCTTCGAAAACGTTACTATCTCTTTGACGAGTTTTTGAACAAATTTGATAGGCCATCCGCAGGATTTCCAATTCTCCTGTACTGTTTCGTGGTGAAATATTACGGTAAGAGGAAGATACTTCGTCTAAACTTCTTCTTGCTGGGTACCCTGAGTGTAAAAACATCCTCAGCAAGGTCGAGTGTTCATTGCCAGCTGTTCCAGATCGGTATTCACGTTTTTACTTTTCGACCCTTTCCGTCCTGGCTATCTTACGTTTTACTTTCACTACTCGTCCATCCTTGCTCTACTATCGCTCCTAACCCATCACCACTTGTATCTGTAAACTTCACATCGACGGCTCCCTTCCATCGTATTGCTCTTTAGTACCAGCTCCGCTCCGCATCCGATCAACTCTTCCTGACAGTGCTACTCATCGTAGTCTCTAGAGTTTGCGGTTCCATTCGGTACCCTTCAAGCAGCTAATTCAGGGCGTAGATCATACACGAAGAAATAGATCCTCATTTTCCCCTGAATGCCCAATTCCCGAACGTTTAATCCATGACGCTACCCTCCACTTTACCTTCCAAACTCCCGAGTTGCACTCTTTTGAGACTCCTCACAGAGTTTTGCCCAGGTGCCCACTTTTGACTCGTTACGTTGCTTACCAAGTTGCTGCATTCCAACAACGATCCCACAACATTGCAAGCGACTTCTTCTGACCAACTTTGGCTAGTGTTTTACTTGATTTAAAACCTCGCAGCCAACTCA